>NC_139623.1:38472052-38484552 GCF_964638095.1 Poromitra crassiceps
TTAAGGGTTAGGTTAAGTTAGTTAGGTTAAGTACATACATAAGTGCCTGGGTAGCAAGCAGATGGCGGTATTTGACAATTTAGCAGCAAAATCATAGATTATTGAAAGATATTCCATATTCCAGACTGAAATGCTATAACAGAAGTGGAGTATTGGCCAGAATGACATGAACATTTCACCCGATCTGGTAATTGTCAGCCCATTCAATCGTCGTTATCAGCGTCTTATCACCCCATTCATATCGGCCAGTAGGCAGCCTACTGACCTGCTAGTAGGCGCAGAAGGTCGTTATCAGCGATTTGTTATCAGGAGAGGTTTCCGTTTTCGTCTTTTAACGCGTTTTGTTGCTTAATTCTAACGCTAAACCTAACCCTAACCCTCACCCTAACTTTAACCCTCACCCTAACCCTAACCCTAAGTTGTTTTATTTGCCTAAATATAAAGTTGTTTGATAACGGCCATTGAAACCTACTGAAACCTCCTAGCAGGTTTATCAGCGATAGGAATGGGGCTGATGACGAACCTACTGAATCTATGGGTGACAACAGTCAGATCGGGTAAACATTTGGACACTTGTTCAGCGGGTATCTTGCATGTTGCGTTCAGGTGCACTGTAATTTATTTATATATTTAAATTCCCCCGCGGGCCGCATGTGACCCGCAGGCCGCAAGTTGAGTATCACTGCGCTAACCTAAATCCTAATCCTAATTCTAACCTCTGTGTAAAACTTGTTCTCACAAGGATAGAAGTGCAGAACACACACACATACACAATGTTGCAAGGTTACCAGAACTTCTCGTCACAGGGACAGTTTCTACCCAATTGCCATCCACCTCTTCAACGAGACCCTAAAGGCCCCACAAATCAGCTTCAACGAGACCCTAAAGCCGCCCACAAATCAGCTTCAACGAGACCCTAAAGCCCCCACAAATCAGCTTCAACGAGACCCTAAAGCCCCCACAAATCAGGACTTTATCACTCCCACCCCCTCAATAGTAACAGGCCAGGGCCACCCTGCCCCCCATCCAGGGTTGGGGAGTAACGGATTACATGTAACGCCGTTATGTAATCTGATTACAAAAAAACGGTAACTGTAATCTGTCACAGTACATTTTAAGATGTGTAATCTACATTACAGTAACGGGGGTATAGTAACGGCGTTACAGGTGGGATTACATTCGCCCTTGCCTCTTCATTAATTTTACAAAATAACAACAAAAAACGGTGTAGCCAACTGTGGCTGGTGCGTGACTGTGACGAGGACGAGCGAGGCGGAGCAACAGCAGCAGCTGCAGGCAGCATTCATGATGACAGGGACCCGCGCCTGTGGTGCCTCCTCCCACGAGTGCATTCACCTCATGGAAATATAACAAGCATTTCACTTTTACGTTCGCTCAGTGTTTAGACAGATCAACTTTTACAGACTTAGACAGATCAATTTTAGATCTTGTGTGTGGGGCTGTCAGCTGAACGTTACGAGCTGCCAGGCAGTGGAAAATCTGCATTGAATTTCTCTGCCTGACTCCCGTGCTGACAAACGCTGCTCTAGTCTGCATGGCGCGAGAGGTTTTTACTTTCACTTACGGCCACATTCCACTGAGTCCGTGTTCGGTCCGTCTGCGCTGCGGTACGGTTTTGTTTACGTTTCCACTCTAATCATTGTGTCAACTCCCACCTACTCCGCTGCATTGCGTGTCTACTCCGTCCCAGCTCCGACGATCCGGAGCTCTCCCAAAAAGATACGCAAGGCTTCTATTTTTCACGGATGTCAGAGCAAAGCTGCAGCAAGTTGGGTCAGGCGTGGAGTCAACAGGGCAGAAGTGCTTACAGCATTTCACGTCATGTTTTAAGATTAAAGCAACAAGCTGCGTCTTCCACTCCACATCATGAAAAATACCCATAACGTAAATTAAAGTGGTCTTAAAAATAACTCTTGTTGTATTCTCCTTAACTTCATGTTGGTATAAACATTCTTATCTGGTTATCAATGGTAAAACATGCTTCATCTAGTTAAATAAGGGTTTTAGCCAGGACTCTTGACCAGGACTCCCTGGAAGAAGAGATATTGTATCCCAATGGGACATTCCTGGATTAAAAAAAAAAAGTAATCCAAAAGTAACTGAAAGTAATCCCTACTTTACTTTTAAATAGTGGTAATCGGATTACGTTACTAAGTACAATTTTTTAACAAGTAACAAGTAACTTTAAGGGATTCCTATTTAAAAGTAACCTACCCAACCCTGCCCCCATCATATGTCACTTTAGTTTAAAGGATTATATTTTGCACTTTATAATTAGTGATTGTTTTTCTGTATTGCTTTGTCTTCTAATAGATGTGACGCTCTGCTGCATACTTGCACTAAGTCAGATTCCTTCTATGTAATCTGATTATTTAATGTGTGCTATTAAAGTGAACCGTGAATCTTGAATCTTACTGTCCAAGGTTACAAACTCACATGTAATCCAGTGTTGGAGCGTCTGGGTAACGTAGAGGTAAAAGCACTCGCCTACTACTAGGGGAACTGGGGGGAATAGCGTGATCCTCCCACGCGCTACGTCCTGCTGGTGAAACCCCTCGCTGTCAGGTGAAAAGAAGCGGCTGGCCACTTCATGTGTATCAGAGGAGGTATGTATGTGCTTAGTCTCTCCCCAGACTCAAATATTACGTTGAATCGCTGCGCTCCGCATACTACATAAGTGAGTCTGTGCCAGTTAACAGCCACTGCTGGTTTTTGAAGGCGGGTTGAAATTGAATGAGTGACAGGTCTTAGCACCGATGAGAGAGCGGTTCGAAAAATGGGCTGCGCCTTCCGTGTTGTCTGATCGCAAAGTCGTTACTGATTGGAGAGGACTGAAGCCATCACTGGCATATGACTGGTCAAGTGAATGGTTCCCTCCCATAACCAGCCGGCTGAGGGAAAGTGTCCCAGACCCAGAGAGAGCTCGGCAGCATGCAGTAACGTAGTGTATCAGCGTAAGAACTCTCATGGGTCTGGCATTGAGACTAGTATGTGCTAGTCTACAACTCTCCCCAGATCGGCAGAGGGGGTGGAGCAACGACCGGGACAGCAGGGGGAATTGGCCAAGTACAACTGGGGAGAAAATGGGAGAAAGAAGTAGGGGAAAAAAGCCAGTGTTCAGACAGAGGGAGATAGGCCCACATCCAGACAGTGGTGTGGTCCCACCATAAAACCTCTCTAATGGTATCTCTGCAGCCTGAGGTAAAATGAGTCTTCCGGTTGCCATGGTGACAGCCCGCGTTGCTAGCGGTAACAAGTAAGGCTCACGGTCAGGCTGTTTAAAAGTGACTTATGTCTGACTCACAATGCAGAGACAATCGTACCTACTGGACGTCCCGCCGTAGCCGCCGTAGCCAGAAATGGCTCAATTACTGTCATTTATAAGCTGATTAAATCAGCTTATAAATGACAGTAATTGAGCAAAATAACAAGCAAAATAGTAACAAAGTCTATACAAACTTTTTGCATAAACTGTTACACTAGGCATCAAGTGTGCTACGGGGGCTCGATTCCTAGGGCTCGCCCTGCAGCTCGCATACGCAGCTCAGCCGCTGCGCGGCCTCGGCCACAGCTCGGGAGAGAACAATGTCCACTTGCTCTAAATATTATGACATCACTGATGATGTAATAAGATGATTTATGACATCACTGATTATGTCACAATGCCTGACATCACTGATGATGTCACAACGCCTCTTATGGCATAACTGATGAGGTCACAATGCCTATGACATCACTGATGACATCACTTCCGGGACAAAAATTGAAACAGAGAACATTGCCCACTTGCTAGTATGAAGAGTTGATACGACCGGGACAGCAGGTGGAATTGGCCCAATATAAATTGGGGAGAAAATGGGAGAAAAACTGAGAAAAGAAAAACAGAGAAAAAGCAACTTAATAATAAATATGCAAATTGTGACCCAGTCCTGTTCGCAATCGAACGCTAAAGATTTGTGAGCGGGCACAGCAGTGTGTTGGTCCTACATGTTTAGGTTTAAATGTTTAACAACATAGAGAAAACATAATTTCATTTCATTTCATGTTTATTTGAATAGGGACAGATACATATACATATACATAGAACATTTAAACAAGAAACGGTATGATGTCATATATCATAACATTTATAGCCTAAGCTAATTTGCAATGTTTGTCCCTAGATGGTTTTTTTTTCTTTCAATTTTTCAATAGAACGGTACACAAACAAGACAAAACAAACAGGCCCAGGCACAGGAAAAGAAAAAAAAACATACGAACATAATCAACATTCAATATTACAACGTGGTGCTACCAGCCACATAAGGGACATTATGTCCTTAAAAGTGCCATCGCCCCTAACCTCATCGAGGTAGGCTAGAAACGGCTCCCAGATCGTTAGAAATTTTCCAAGTGAGTTGGTTCTCAGGAACCTGAGCCTCTCCATCCGTATGACACAGATCATGTCCATCAACCACAATTGAAAAGGAGGTGAAGAGGGGGACTTCCATTCCTTCAAAATTAGTTTTTTGGCAACAATTGTCACCAGTGTCAGAGACTGTTGCACAGCTGCAGGGAAGTTCAGAGAGGACTCCAAGCAGCCAAAGATGGCGAGTTCTGCCTCCGGCTGAAGGGTTATTCTGTAAGCCTTAGAGTACCAGTCAAATATTTTGGCCCAGAATCCTGTCAGTGAAGGGCAGAACCAGAAAGCATGAGACAGAGTGCCCTCTGACACCTGACACCTGTCACACAGTGGTGAGACGGAAAGGTAGATGTCCCTAGATGTTATTAAAAGCACATATTAAATGTAGGGATGCACTGATATGAAAACTTTGGCCGATACGATAACCGATTAACATTGCTGTTATGGCCGATAAACGATATTTACCGAATTCGATATGATGTGTATAAAAACACTTTTCTATGATAATCAAATTTTGTACATACTGAAAAACACATGTAAACACTGTGAATTTGAAAGATTCATGCTTTTCTTTATTTCCAAAACATTTGGAAAAGCCCATAAATCATAGATTTAACACATTGTTTCTTCTCAATGTGAAGATTTTGGCATAATACCTGTTAGAGAATGGAATTTTAACCATTCTACATCCGCTAAATGTATATATAACAGCTGATATAGCCTAAACCAAATGAACTTGAAGCCAGGAGTCCAGGAAGATCACATATAGATTCACCCATGGCAGAGGACTTCTCCTTTTGCTGAGACCTTGGTCAGTGCGTCGTGTTCCAATAACAACTGATAACTCTCAGTCAGACTGGAGCAGCGCACACACATTTAACCCCCCCTCCTCTCTTTGTTTCTCTCTGCCTTCCTTTGCCTATAAAGCGTATGTCAAATTGTGACATCGCCGCGGAATATTTGACTCTGTATAACGTATCAGAATGTGTACATTGAGATTCAGCCCTCTGACAATACATATTGCCAGAGAATGTATGGGTTATTAAATATATTTCTATAAGACATCTTCCTGGACTCCTGGCTTCAAGTTCATTTGGTTTAGGCTATATCAGCTGCATTGCAACATCGGACCGATGCCGATATGTTAAAAAATGACTAACATCGGCCGATGGTTGCCGATACAGTATATCGTGCATCCCTAATCAAAAGCAAATATACAAAAAATATACAATAAGCAAAGATAGAGAACACACCGAAGGATATTATCAGCATAGAACATCGAGTTTACACACACACACACACACACACACACACACACACACACACACACACACACACACACACACACACACACACACACACACACACACACACACACACACACACACACACACACACACACACACACACACACACATATTCTTATGTAAGTGCTATGACACTGACTGCCTGTCTCAATGTGCGCTCACCAGGTGATGGGCCTTGCCTGGGCTCTCGGCTCCCCAACCAGCCTTACAAATGGATGTCCTACAAAGAGGTTAGTGCTGGCGAGAAGACATGATCCAATAACGACAACACAGACCAACACAAACACAATCTGACCTCAGAGGACCGCGCTGCAGAATATAACTCCAAGAAGACATTTCCAGCATTTGACAAAACGGACACAGGCTATTCTTACAAAATGGTTGTGGGAATGAAAGTAAAGGACTCGCACACAGAACTATAGACAAGACAAAGTCTTAAAAAATCAGATCCATTTTATTTTAGGATCGGCACAAATTGGCAGCAAACGTTTCAGTCCTAGTTGGACTATCGTCAGTGCACTGACGATAGTCCAACTAGGACTGAAACGTTTGCTGCCAATTTGTGCCGATCCTAAAATAAAATGGATCTGATTTTTTAAGACTTTGTCTTGTCTATAGTTCTGTGTGCGAGTCCTCCACTGCTTGTTACTGTATCTTATCTGACTGCCGCACCAGAAGCAAGAATCACTAGGACCGATGTCAAGCGCGCAGCTCTCTTCATGCTCAGTAATGAAAGTAAAGCAAACGTCACTATTAAGCCCACCAAATACGTCATTTCTTTATTAATTTTTAATTATATATATATTTTTATATACTGCCCCAATATAAATGGAAACTCTTTAGTTGATATGAAAGTCTAATTTCTCATTTGAAGTGTCACTAATTCATTTATACCAATCTCTAATATTTTTATTGTATAATCTGTCAAAATATGTCAAAAGTATGGCATGGGCTTAATAATGTACCCTAAAGCCCTAGCCCCTTTAGGGACTTGTGTCAAGTTCGTCTCGCTTGCTGGACTCTCCCTCCACAGTCCCTTGTCCAAATATTAAGTGAGGCGCTGAGAAAGCTCCCATGCAGCAGAACATACCCACCCTCCCTGTCCTCCAGGACTGTCTCTCCCCGCCCAGACCCAGGCTACCCCCCACGGCAGCGGATAATAGGAGGATAGTGTAGTAGGCTGTGGTCAGGCGAAGGGACCGCGGTCATGATGACAACAGGAGGCGAAGCAGAGAACGGCAGTCCCAGACAGTATAGCAGCAGGCTAATCCTGTAGGCAGGCGGGGAGCGGCAAACAGGCGGAAGACAACAGGGACACCAGCGTAGATCGGCAGCAGGCTTTGGAGACATAGAGCAGGAAACAATAAGGAACATAGTAGCTGCGCAAAAGACATGCCACACTCTCACATAATATGATCCAGGACACCACCGTCCCTTTCTGGTAACATAGCGAGCGTTGAATGTGGTCGTTCTGGTGCTTCCGCGCTCTCCTTTTATGGGCAAGGTGGCACCTCTCTTCTGGGGCAGAGTGAAGGTCACCTAGGAGTCAAGGTTAGTCAGATACAGAGCACCCCCCCTGGTCACAATATACACCATACATACACCATGTATTGTCTCTGGTTACATTAGTCCCATCCCAACCCAGAGTCACAAATCACAGTCTCCGCCCGCGACACATGTTCTGCTGCTTTGGAATTTTCTCGGCCCTCGCTTAATGTTTGGGGAAGGGACATGTGAAGGGAGAGTCTAGCAAGCGAGACAAACACAACACATGTCCCTAAAGGAGCTACCTAAAGTTAGCCCCAAAGTTTCTGAACAAAGTGAGAATTCTTCTAAACACATCGGCTAGCAAAATATAGCCTGTTCATGCATGTCACGATGAGATTATTGGCGAAAGTTTGGACAGACTGGATTGCTTTATTTTCTCCCACAGTATATACTGTCTTTTTTTCTCCCGTCTGACTGCACGACAAACAGGTAGGACAATTCCGACTGACAGGGGCTCAAAACTACGCTGTCACGTGTCCGCTCTGGACTCATTAAACTCGTGTCTAGGGGTATTTTATCGTTCCACCAACACCCGCAACATGAATGTGATCAAAAGCTTACAAGGATCAGGCTGTCGGTCATTGAAATGAGTTTGAATTACTTATCCCTTCAGGCTGCATCTTGTAGTCAGCTCTTTCTTCGGCTAGCAGCTAGTCCGTCCCGACCCTGGAACAGCACTGTCATCTATCGAGATGTGAGAGCCGGTCCTGATCTCACCAGTTCAGTAGTGGCTCGCCGAAGCGAGACTGGAAAACATAAGTCTATGAAACGTAACGTTCAGCTCCGGCTATCCTGTCGTTCTGCCTGTGTGAACGTCGTCGTCCTCGCCCCAGAAGTAATCCGACAGGAAGTAAGCCCGTTGGAGGTCGCCTTGAGAGTCATACTTATAGCAATAGTTCATACTCCCGCCAGGCAATTAAACATCATTCAATGAAACATCATTCAATGATCAGGACAGCCAGAAATACATAAGTAACCATGATCATATCTGATCTGAGGGGATACTGCCTACTCTCACCTAACGGACCGTGACAACAGGATAACAACTTTTTATTCATCACTCATTGCAATTTGCATCCACAAAAATATTTGAATTGAAATATAAGTACGAGCCAGAAGCCAATTAAACTTGGGATCATAGAAAGTTAATTGGGGTACCTGTAAAGCATGCAAACATGTGCCTGCCTACATATAAATAGCAAACTTTTCCCAAAATACTCCCAGTTCTATCTATTTTCATTTTGTCTCTACTCCTATCCTATGGCCTGTAAATGGCATTTGAAATAGGCACGACCAGCCTTTTTGCTGTGTTGTCACTGCAGAAAAAGCTAAAGTTACAACATGACTTCTTTGGAATGTAGTAAAAAAAAAAAAAAAACTAAAAACGAACAAAATCAAGTGGAAATTACTCTTCAATACTTCATCTTTCAATATGTGTTGACATCTTGTCTGTGTCTCTGTTCTGTGGTGTCCTGCTGGGGTGTGATGTTGGCAGTGATTTAAGAGTCTTTACTATAAAGTGTTCTATGTTTTAGAAATACTGACATTCCAATTAGAAAATGTGTGCAAACGTCGTACACACACACACACACACACACACACACACACACACACACACACACACACACACACACACACACACACACACACACACACACACACACACACACACACACACACACACACACACACACACACACACACACACACACACACAAAATACATTGTTTCCAAATGTAGGTTATTGTGACAATGATTAGCCCAGCCTGGAATCAGATGATAGCTTTGTTTCTGTTTCTTCCAGCAAGACATACTGTAACTCACTTTCCAGAATGTCTGGAACTAATCACTACAGACAGACACTACAGCTGCTGCTGAAGTTTCAAACACGCTTTGAAGCTGTTTGGACCGTGATGTTTCTTCATCTCTAAACAATGGAGATAACCCTTATGTTTATCTACAGCTGCAGCCGACAGGAAAGCTGAATTGCACAAACTTCGAGTTTTATCAATGAGATAATATGTCATTGATAAAAACATGTTATTTTAGACAAAGACGTTTTATTTATTCTCTCCAAATTCCCAGGGAAGCCAGATGTCTGGACACGGCTGTAGCCAGTGGTGTAGTGGTCCCTGGAGAAGTGGGTAGACTGTAACCTACGCCCCCCCCCGGCCGCTATATATATATATATATATATATATTTTGGCGGAATGAGGCGCACACCGAGGCAGATCCTTTGGCTTATCAAACTCTTTATTAGCGAGCGAACAGACACACATGAAGGCAGGCACGCCAACACCTCGCTAGCTTCTCCTACCTAGCCTAGCTCTCCCCAGCACGTCTGCTCTCTTCCAGCTCCACACAGCTCTCTCCCCCATTTCCACTTCCTCCCCTAGTCTCCACCCACTGGCCCTATGCTCCCTTCACTTGCCACTCCAAAACCCCAAACCCCACATGCACAGAACAACATAACAGACAGATACAGTTAGACATACACCCTACTAGCTATCCCATAATACTCCACCTTACCCCACGCTACACTGCCCCCCCCTTTTTAAACCATTTGCCCCCAAATGACACCCCAAAACAACCCTACATCAACACTAATAATGATTGGATTTATATAGCGCTTTTCTAGACACCCAAAGCGCTTCACAGGAATCATTATTCATTCACACCATTCGTACCAGTGGTGGTAAGCTACGGGTGATGTAGCCACAGCTGCCCTGGGGAAGACTGACGGAAGCGTGGCAGCCATTTCACGCCTACGGCCCCTCCGACCACCACCAACATTCATAGACATTCATACCCATTCATACGAGGCAATGAGGGTTAAGTGTCTTGCCCAAGGACACAACGACAACAGCTGGGAGGGAGCGGGATTCGAACCGCCAACCCTTGAGTCATTGGCCGACCTGCTCTACCTCCCGAGCTAATGCCGTCCCAAGCCAAGTCCATAAGCCATTCAACATTTTACATTTTAAACCAAACATTTCCCCTTCCCCGCACCACACTCAACACAGCGACGGCAGTAGTCCTCTACGTCTCCCTTGTGTTGGCTCCAATAGAAGAGTGCACGAACATGGGGAAGCATCTTCTCAGCCCCCAGATGACCCTGACCGCTGCGGATCCTGTGCGCCCATCGTAACACTAACCCCCGCAGGTAGCTAGGCACCACCGTCTGGAACCCCCTTTTCGTTTGCCCCCCTTTCTTCTCCAAAATCCCATCTTCACACAGACGCAGGTCCTCAAACACATGCCACAGTCCCTTCGTGGCACCGGAACACCGGTGAATCTCCTCCACAGGGGGCCGGCGTCCGGCCGCCACCCACGCGTACACCGGACCGATATCCACGTCCTCCACCTGCCTGCGCCTCCACTCACCCACGTCGACATCCATGATGGTGATGTCCTCGTCCTCCAGGTCCACATCTGAACAGTCCCCCTCGTCTTCCTCCACCTCTTGCACTCGCTCGTCCTCCCGTCCCCCTCCCCCAGGGGGCGGCGTGCTCAGGTCAACAGTGGGAACACAAATGGATGCCATCTCACTCTCCACCCCGGACCTCCGCACATCACCAGCGGGGGGTATGGAGCAGCTTGACTGGGCCGGCTCTTCCGACATTTGCACCCCTGGTACCTCAGGAAACACAATCGTCCCGACCTGAACAACCGGCTCTTCCCTCTGGTTGCTCACCTCCTCCCCAGGCTGTGTGTCTCCTCCGTTCCCCACAGTCTCAGTGCACTCTCTGGCTAAGTGCTCAGGCGAACGGCACGTCCAACAGAGCCTCACCCTTCCTCCAGGTGGACCTCCCTCCGTTCGCACTGTCCTTTGATCTCGGGACGCGTCGGGGCACACCCTGGCCAAATGTCCACATGTCCCACACGTCCAGCAGACACCTGGACGCGCCCAAAACCTCTGCTCCCTGGGTCTGGTCCCTCTCCTGGAACCGTAGTGGCACCCTCTCGCTAAGTGACCCACTCTCCCACAAGTCCAACAAGCTGTCCGTGCTGGCTCTGGCCGCTGCTCACCGTGCAGAGTGGCCTCTTTTATTAGCTGCATCAACTTCTCTGCCCAGGCAGGCGTAGCCTCCAACAGCCGTCTGACCTCTTTCAACAAACGGGCTTCCATCTTCCCCAAGTTGGCAGACCACCAGCTGTGCTCCGGAGTTATCGTCAACTCCCGGCGTGCTCCGTCACGTGCCATTCCCCTGTGGTCGTCCATGGCAGCTAGCTAGAAACGGCTAACTGCTAACGCTAAGTCGAGCCTGATTTTTAAGCCAAAACGATCCCACTTCTGACACCAATGTGGCGGAATGAAGCGCACACCGAGGCAGATCCTTTGGCTTATCAAACTCTTTATTAGCGAGCGAACAGACACACATGAAGGCAGGCACGCCAACACCTCGCTAGCTTCTCCTACCTAGCCTAGCTCTCCCCAGCACGTCTGCTCTCTTCCAGCTCCACACAGCTCTCTCCCCCATTTCCACTTCCTCCCCTAGTCTCCACCCACTGGCCCTATGCTCCCTTCACTTGCCACTCCAAAACCCCAAACCCCACATGCACAGAACAACATAACAGACAGATACAGTTAGACATACACCCTACTAGCTATCCCATAATACTCCACCTTACCCCACGCTACAATATATATACACACACATATATATATATATACATACACTTACTAGATTAAACTACTTTTGCTGGGCAGTCATCATTGGTGTCTACAAAAACAACATTTTGATTGAATTATAGGCTACAATGTAACAATGAGTTAGGCTACCATAACCTGAACATTAGCTACTGAATTTAGTTCATTGATACACAAATTTCAAACCAACTCACTAAGTTAATTTGAACCCAAGTAGCTGCCCCCCCCCCCCCCAATGTGTGACTGTTTCTCTCTTGACATACAGTAACAGGCTTTATTTTGAAAATCGACAGGATGTTTTATTTTATTATTCTCGTGGATTCCTGCCCAGCTCGATCTGCTCAGTGCTGCTTGACGCAACTCAAAGAGAGAAGCAAAAATACTCAATTTGTTTAGTGGAGCAGAGCGGAGAGCCGCTTCGGGGACGCGTCTGGTGGACACAGGCGTTCACTAACAGGCTGCGACCCTGCGACCAGCTCCGGTGTCCGCTTTGCGGTCGTAATGCAACGTTTCCTGTTGGAATCTCAATCTGCCCGGCTGCCCGGCAGAGACTAGGCAGAAAAGAGAAAAA
>NC_139623.1:38487052-38582052 GCF_964638095.1 Poromitra crassiceps
TAATGGTGTTGTCACTCAATAAAGGCCACTTGTATATACTGTACTCTGTACACACACTCAAAAAACAACAACAACAAATCCGAGAGAGATTAGTGATTAGTGAATGTATAAATATGCAAATTATGCTTAAAACAGTATATTACAGGACAAGCATGGCTAAAAACCTGTCTGATTGCAGTGGATTATCTCGGAGCTGGCCTGCTACACGTACTCCATGGTGGTGGTCCCCCTCTACGACACACTGGGCCCCGACGCCATACGCTACATCATCAACACGGGTAAGAACGCACATGTCACAAACCACACACACACACACACACACACACACACACACAGACACACACACAAAAATGCACATGTCACAAACCACACACACACACACACACACACACACACACACACACACACACAGACACACACACAAAAACGCACATGTCACAAACCACACACACACACACACACACACACACACACACACACACACACGGAATACAACAAATTATGTATTGATCATAGATGGGGGAATAAACCATCGAGGGCAGTGGCTGTGAATATCCAGGAAAGAGCAGTAACTTTCTCTTTCACATGTATCATATCATGTTACTGTAATATTGCTGGGTGAAATCATGAAGTCATAAGACATTTCAGGGGTTTTCAGAGTTTTTATCATTTCAGGATTCTGAATGATTAACAGTAACCCAGACATGATAATTTGATTGCAGGCATTTTTTCTTTTTTCTTTTACAGTTAGTGTTTAATAATTCATGATATCTCTCATTTGCTAAATCATTAATAAGTCATTGGTGATTGAAAGTGAACAGACTGGTTTTGTTCCTCTCAGGAGTTTGTTTAGTGGTCTTGGTCCCTCCCCAGACTGGTTGTGTATGTTAACCTCTTTTACAGATCCTCTTAAAGGGATAGTTTTTTAGTTGACTGTTGAGCTCTATTTCACCTAAAATGCCCTTTGTGTCATTAGATACAACAGCTGCTCCCAACCTTTTGTAACTCAAGGCTCACTTCTTGATTCTTAAAACATTTCCAAGGATCACTCACCCAATAAATGAGAGAGAGAGAGGGAGAGAGAGAGAGAGAGACACACACACAGGAGAAAATAAACTGGTCTGTAAATAAGTGCCTCTTTCAGCTGTTTTCATTGTTATTATTATTATGATTATTATTATTGTTGTTGTTGTTGTGCAGTAATGGAAATAAAAAAAAGTGAGAATACATATTTTCACTGCATGCAGAACACTGTGTCTTTAGGACCCTGCAGCTCTTAAACCCTATCAGCGGTTCAGCGCTTCACGGCCCACATCCAGGTGTTAAACATTACAGAGGCCAAATAATACCTTCTCAGAGCATAAAAGGAGCTGTCCATCAGCACCACACAGAGATCAGAAACTAAAAGTGGGGGGCTGTAAAATCGGCCTCACCGTGACCCCATTGACTTTGTATTGGTTTGTGGCTAACTATCTGGAGCTAGTATGAGGAACAGCATGGAATGTGCTGAGAAAGACATTGTTTTTCAAAGTGGAGAAAACGTATAGAAAGAAAGGAATCTACCAATCAACATCATCACTGGTAAATAGCAAATAGGGCTAGGGTTCCAAAAATCAGAACTATCCCTATAAATTCATATCAGTTTGTGTCTGACGTGAACTCACCTCCTGAATCGGACAGACACAATGCAAAATTACTGACTGGATTCCTCTCAAAGCCTGTGGAGTTTGATCAAAGACAAACTGAATCGCCAATGTCTAGACTTTTTTTCTTTTCTTCTTCTATTCACACAAGGGTGTGGGTGCTCTTGTTTTTATTTGTAAGGTTTTTGAGGACAGGAAGTGTATACTGTACAATACAACGACAGAGGGAGTGGGAGACAGAGGCAAGGGAAAGGAAGGCCCAGATAAAACAAGATTGAGGAGAAGATGCATACAATTGAAATAGAACAAGAAACAGGCAAACATGAAAAAATGGTTTACATTATGATTGGTAGATGATGTTCAGGAAAAAAACAGGGAAAGGAAACAGTCACATACACAAAATAAAAATGGGGGGGAAA
The DNA here is from genome assembly GCF_964638095.1 of Poromitra crassiceps. NCBI lineage: Eukaryota > Metazoa > Chordata > Actinopteri > Beryciformes > Melamphaidae > Poromitra > Poromitra crassiceps. The sequence goes on from NC_139623.1 coordinate 38,489,115, forward strand.
TAAGAATACTGGCAACAGGAGAGATATACGGCACAGCATGGATGGGGCCATAACACATCCTATCAAGCCTCCGAGGTAGATGGATCAGTTCATTTCTGCTGGGGAGACGACCATTTGCTCTTGTGTGCTGCTGTGTGCTTTCAGCCGACATCTCCACGGTCATCTGCGACAAGGCGGAGAAAGCCCAGGTGCTGATGGGGAACGTGGAGCGGCAGGAGACTCCGGGCCTGCGAAGAATCATCCTGATGGATGAGTTTGACGCCGAGCTCCTGGAGCGCGCCCAGGGCTGTGGCGTCCACGTCCAGTCCGTTAAAGAAGTGGAGGTAACTTACAATGAAACAGACACAAAGCTGTAAATCTCTCCAGAGAGATGTCATTGTATTAGAGGACTTTGCAGTTGCATCTCAAATCTTCTAGCAACTGGCGCCATCACAGAGGAATTAGCTGTGCAGAAATAACGCTCCAAACCAGAGAGGTGAGCTCCAAACAGCTCGCAAAATGCTCTGGTGAGAAACTCCATTTCCTGGGTTCAGCCCACGCTGACTCCGCTGTGCTGACACTGCTGGGCTGACGCGATCCAATCTCACAACATTTTAGCGATGCTATTGGCTGGGCTGTTGCGCTGTGAGCGATGTTATTGGCTGGGCGTTTACAGCCCCACACGGACCTCTACACAATGTATGCGCCCAAATACCCGGTATAGTCCCCGCACAGCCAAACAAAGTGTAAACAGCACCAAAATCAGGCAGCAGGCAGCGTCTGATCACAAACACACTGCCACAGTAGTCAAGAATTCTACAAGATATTTTATTAAGGCACGTGAGAGATATGACAAAATGCATAAAAGAATAAAAGTCAAGAACTCTGAAGGAATTCAGAATTCTGACCCGGGACCTGTCTACAGGCGACCCAGCTTGGCCACCCCAGTCAAAATGCCCTGGACACACCACCTTGTGTCCTTGTGTCACCTGAAAACATTGGGGGTTAAAATATTATTTTGCAGCAAACCTGGTACCTGTCCTTTATTGTTGTAGACATGCACAGCCAATTCTGATAATGTAAAGTTGCCACCACTCTTTGCTTATGTAGCTGCCAACATTAGGCTGTGATGTCATAGCTGCCAACATTAGGCTGTGATGCCATAGCTGCCAACATTAGGCTGTGATGTCATAGCTGCCAACAGTAGGCTGTGATGTCATAGCTGCCAACATTAGGCTGTGATGTCATAGCTCCCAACATTAGGCCGTAAAAAAGGGGGAGATTTCCAGGGGCATCGGCAAATGCATGGCATGTACAAACAGGGGATGAGTGAGTATTACGTAGGAGGGTTTCCCTGCTTCTTAACCATCTGAATCTGAATCTATTGAAATTGGATGTTACATTTCTTCAGCCACACAGTCACACACATCAGCACACCCAAATGCAAAGTTCCACTTCTAGCAAGTCCAAATCACACATGATTTGATCAATACTCCAGATGCCTTGTAACATCAATAGTCCAGAAATGCCTTGTAACATCAATACTCCAGAGATGCCTTGTAACATCAATACTCCAGAAATGCCTTGTAACATCAATACTCCAGAGATGCCTTGTAACATCAATACTCCAGAGATGCCTTGTAACATCAATACTCCAGAGATGCCTTGTAACATCAATACTCCAGAGATGCCTTGTAACATCAATACTCCAGAGATGCCTTGTAACATCAATACTCCAGATGCCTTGTAACATCAATACTCCAGAGATGCCTTGTAACATCAATACTCCAGATGCCTTGTAACATCAATACTCCAGAGATGCCTTGTAACATCAATACTCCAGATGCCTTGTAACATCAATACTCCAGATGCCTTACAACATCAGTAAAGTACATGCAAACTAGAAGTGCGCTCGGAGTGTGCAGACTTCCGCCAAGGCCAATAGATACAGTCATGCCTCGTCATAGACGCTGGTATAGCTGGCTGGGGGCGTGGTCAGGGTGGGGTAAATTCTCCCGTTCTCTCCATTCAGCATAGTTAGCATTTAGCTGCTAGCCCAGCCCAGGCAGACAGGATCTGTGATTCAACCACTGCAGTAAACGCACATCTGAACAGACGTCTATGTACATGCTCTAGAATCCCAAATCCTGTAGTGTAGCGCCGCAGCACCGTCCTTTGGTGAGTCAGCCCATTGAGATATATGGGGGGTTTTACCCCATTCGTTGTGTGTGGCGTTCCCACACAGACCGACTGTATATCTATCCACCTTATTTTTGAATGCCCCACTATAAAATAATTATGGGTACAAGGTCTAACATGACTTGATTGTTGCAGCTTGCCATTTCCTTTGTTATTTGGCTGTATTCAGACCCGAATTATAAACCGGAAACTGGAGTACGTTATAAACGTTATAAATATAGTCATGTTATAAACAACTAACCAACGCTGGGGGTCCATATGGAAACAGTGTTACTCGAAATGGTTAAAAGTTAAATCAATTTGGTCATTCAGTGGCGTTTTACTGCCATGTAAAGTAACTAACGTTAGCCGCTAGCATCAGCCACAGTAGCCGACTACCCATAATGCATTACGTTATCCCAGCACCCGAACGACATTCAATGCATAAAATAAAGCTGAAAACGAAAACCAGATTTCTAAATAGCCGTTATTTTTGATAAACTGAGCACACAAGAGTAATCTAAATGGTTACTTTGACCGTCTACATTTTTTTCTAAACTTATTAAAGTGACATATTAACCCTTACGGCTGTAGAGCAGAATGGCTCTGCTGTAAAACCCTCATAGACGTTTTTTTGTCAAGTTAAAATCGTCTATTACACCGGAAGAAGCACCCATAGGCATCATGGCAGCTAGAAATAAGGTGGATAGAGGGTATGTACGTGATGTCACAGAGTCATAAGTCACTGCGGGGTCACGCCCATAGTGAGTGGCAGCATTAACGTTCAGCTTGAATGTAGTAATCAGCCTAGATAAGTTAATGACACCTGCTGCTTCTGGCCCATACCACTGGCAGACGGCACCAAAAACATAACCTACCAACAACAGCTGCGTAGGTACAGAGGTTTACACCTCATTGCCTGCAGCTAGGAATTACTGTAATATAATTTCACTGTAGCTGTTCATGCTTCGTAAACTCAGCCAAAACAAACTGGCATGTGAATGGTCCTGGCAGCCCTTGCAGATGGTTTCTCTGGAAATGTCTTCACCAATGACATATTTATTCTCCACTTCTTAACGCTATGCGAAAATGAAGCCAAAAAAAATGACAAAAAAAAAACACTGGACTAAAAAAACTATTTGCCAGAGTTACTTCCTGTCACACTTATAACTTAATGATTATGGTGTTTGGATGAACACCGAAACGTTTAGTTTCTACCTTTGTTTTTATGCCTCCGCCGGCGATAGCCAGGCCAGAGGTATTATGGTTTTGGGTTGTCCGTCCGTACATCCGTCCGATGATATCTGAAGAATGCCTTGATGGAATTTCATCAAAATTTGCCTCAAACGTCCACTTGAACTCAAGGATGAACTGATTAGATTTTGGTGGTCAAAGGTCAAAGTTTAAGGTCACTGTGACCTCATGAACGCCATTTCCAAGCTCATAACGCGATATCTCAAGAACGCCTTCATGGAATCTCTTCCAATTTGGCTCAAACGTCGACTTAGACTCAAGGATGAACTGATTAGATTTTGGTGGTCAAAGGTCAACGGTCAAGGTCACTGTGACCTCTCGAACGCGATTTCCAAGCTCGTTAACACGATATCTCAGGAACGCCTTGACGGAATTTGATCAAATTTGCCTCAAACGATGAGCTGATTAGATTTTGGTGGTCAAAGGTCAAAGTTCACCGTGACCTCACAAAGCCATTTTATAGCTCGATAATGCGATATCTCAGGAACGCCTTTACAAAATGTCGTCACATTTGGCCCAAACGTCCACTTGGACTCCAGGATGAACTCATTACATTTTGGTGGTCATAGGTCAAAGTTCAAGGTCACTCTGACCTCACCAACGCTCATTTACAGGCTTAGTAACACCACATCTTAGTAATGCCTTGACGGAATTTCTTCACATTTGGCCTAAACATCAAAGTCTGGACAGACATGAATGTCGACTTCTCACTTGGCAGAGGCATATACTGTACCCGCGGTGTGGTTGTTCTAGTTTAGTCCAGTGTTTTTTTTTAATAAATCCTTTTTAAACTTTGTATCACCTGGATGTTTGAAAATGAACTTACTACACACTGATAACAGTTACACACAGTCACAGGAGCTGCTACGGTTTGCTCATTTAAACTAGTGCAAAGACTGGTTTGGTAATAGAGAGCCCCAGGAACGAGTCCGGAAATCGTCGATGCTAACACTCCTGGTTCTTCACTGTTTTCGCCTATGGGACTTTTGAATGGGTTTTTGGCGCGATGCTTCTAATAAGGTCTCTGGGCAACGCAAGATTAATCAAACGCGAACCAGTGTTTAGTAATATCATCTTCACACATGAGGACCACTTGTATGAATTTTTAAGCTTTTACGTGCCGTTAAAAGGGCAGCTAGCTAGCAAACGGCTAAATGAGACTACACTGTTGAGTCGACTTCAAAGGACGAACACGGAAATTCTCTTCCCTCACCTGGTTCAGCCCGTTCAGCCTGGGGTAATCAGTGCACACATCAACAACAGTCCAGGTTGAGTGCTGACGTGACGTGGAAGCCTACAGTGTGTAGTTCTGGATTAGCTTAGCTCGAGCTTTTTACTTATAGGGCTCGCATTTACGCTACAAAACTCATGAAAGTGTGCGAACTCTGGTTCGCGTTTGATTAAGCTTGCGTTGCTCAGAGACCTTATTTGAAGCATCGCGGCAAAAACCCATTCAAAAATCCCATAGACAGAAACAGTGAAGAACCAGGAAGTCCGGGACTTCCGCGTTCTGACTACAAAAATACGTCATCCCTGGGGCTCTCTATCGTTCTGCCTTCTTGTAACCAGACAATGGTGATGGTGCAGAATGACCTGTGTTATCCATTAGGAAATTCACTGAAACGATAAGCTGAAACGATACTCACTATTCTAGTCACCTATATACTGTGTGTATGTGTGTGTGTGTGTGTATGTGGCGTGTGTGTGCGTGCGTGTGTGTATATATATACGCTGTATATATATATACACACACACACATACATACATACATACATACATACATACACACAAACACACAATGTGTGTAATATGTGTGTGTAATAAAGTGTGTGAAGTGAGCTAATTCCGTTTGTTTATTGTTTTGCATGTTGTTTTGTACAGGCCCTGGGCAGAGAGCACTACAGAAAGCCTATTGTGAGTACAACAACCACAATCCATTCTGCATGGAGATGTTTACCACAATACTCCTGTACTGACACGCCACCTGCAGAACTGCATCAACAGTACTGACACGCCACCTGCAGAACTGCATCAACAGTACTGACACGCCACCTGCAGAACTGCATCAACAGTACTGACATGCCACCTGCAGAACTGCATCAACAGTACTGACACGCCACCTGCAGAACTGCATCAACAGTACTGACACGCCACCTGCACAACTGCATCAACAGTACTGACATGCCACCTGCACAACTGCATCAACAGTACTGACACGCCACCTGCACAACTGCATCAACAGTACTGACACGCCACCTGCACAACTGCATCAACAGTACTGACACGCCACCTGCACAACTGCATCAACAGTACTGACACGCCACCTGCACAACTGCATCAACAGTACTGACACGCCACCTGCACAACTACATCAACAGTACTGACACGCCACCTGCACAACTGCATCAACAGTACTGACACGCCACCTGCACAACTGCATCAACAGTACTGACACGCCACCTGCACAACTACATCAACACTACTGACACGCCACCTGCACAACTGCATCAACAGTACTGACACGCCACCTGCAGAACTGCATCAACAGTACTGACACGCCACCTGCAGAACTGCATCAACAGTACTGACACGCCACCTGCACAACTGCATCAACAGTACTGACACGCCACCTGCAGAACTGCATCAACAGTACTGACACGCCACCTGCAGAACTGCATCAACAGTACTGACACGCCACCTGCAGAACTGCATCAACAGTACTGACACGCCACCTGCACAACTGCATCAACAGTACTGACACGCAACCTGCAGAACTGCATCAACAGTACTTTTATTTTAGTCTTTATTTAAACAGGTAAAATCACATTGAGACCGAAGTCTCATTTACAAGTGCGACCTGTTAACTGACATGCCACCTGCACAACTGCATCAACAGTACTGACACGCCACCTGCAGAACTGCATCAAAACAAAATCCAAGCAAAGGACGTCACTGTACCACCCACAGTTTGATTGACATCACAGCAATGGCCAATTTAAACATTGAACATTTCCAATTTTGCCCCAAGCCATTGGCTCAATGTAATCTAGGAAGTAAGTTCAGGATACCACGCATTAACTGGCCAAGCTATTCAGCTAGTTTTTACATTGTGCAGGATATCAGAGGCAGAAGCAGAATCACTTTCTTACAGTACAATAAATGATCTTTAGGGAAACTGTCTTGGTGATATTTTGCGAAATCTAACACTGCGCAAAAACTAAAAATGGATGAAAATTAATGTCACTGCCAATCTCTGAGATATCCGAGGCTCTGATACCCCCCCATAAATAAATAAATAAATAAATAAATAAATAAATAAATAAATAAATAAATAAATAAATAAATAAATAAATAAATAAATAAATAAATACAGAAAACAGTGGCATTATGTAAACAAACTGGCATTTAAAGGGTTACAATTCTGAAAATGATTAAAAACTTCGTATCTATGATGAGGACTGAAAAGATCTAGCAGAAAAAGAAAAAAAAATCTAATAACTTCTTATTAGAGGGAAAAAATGCAGCAGGGGTCTGCTAGTGAATTAAATTCACGGTTAGCAGAAGAGCAGAAGCAGAGAGCACAAGTAAATGTATTACAAGAAAAACATCAGCATAACACCACAAAAGCATTTTAGGGCCCTTTTGGGCCCCTTCTGATCCAGGGCCCGGGACAAGTATACAACCACCCACCCACCCACCCCTGTCTGCGGCCCTGATACAGAGAAAGGTGGCAGTAGAAGTGACAACAGACTTTACATCATACTCTACATATCTACATTCAATATTCAATCATCTATGCTTTAATTCAATATTTAATCATCTATGCTTTAAATTCCTGTAAAAGGGCTTGTCACCATCTTTTCTGACCTATGCTGTTTTTGTCTCCACAGCCACCAGCACCAGAAGACCTGTCCATTGTGTGCTTCACCAGTGGCACCACAGGTAGAGTAGTTGAATATAAATAAATAAATAATGCAACAGTAGCTTTTCATAACCTTTTCTCCTGGGATTGGTGGTGGGAAATGTCCAGGGTACAGTTAATTGCCTTATAATGCGACTAATCTCTCTTTATTCCTGGTACATGTATATAAAGTGTTATATTTTTTGTTATTAATTATTGACATTTTACAATCTGTGGACAACTGAGACAGTCTGATATCATGTCTCTTAACACGTTCACTGCCAATGACGTATTAATACGTCAAAAATAATCCAACGGTTGACTGCCAATGACGTATTAATACGTCAAAAAAATGAAAAAAAAAATTTGACCGTGGGATGTGCATCTAACCCTTTTACATCTCTTATATAATTATTGGAGCCACCGAACGTTTACAACCCATTCCACCGACCCACTAAGTGGCGCAGTGCTCTCCTGACTAGAGGAAGGCAAGCAAAAAGCAGCCATTCTCATGAAAATGGATGGGGGAAAACGCTTTCGTTTTCGCGCTGATTGCTGGCGATGCGGGATTGCAAATTTGCATAATAGATTACAGGTGGAACACACTTTGAAACACGCAGCATAAATATGACCAGAATCGCAAAAGCTTCTCTCAACCAAAACTCCAAGAAGCGAGCGAGTCCATCCAGACTTCCTCAAACAGCGGCCGCGCAGACAGGCAGCAGCAGCAGCAAAGCAGTGAGACTGGTGACAAACTTGTGACGGCCGCTGCAGCCAAGAAGAACGCCCACGGAGGGAGGAGTTGGAAGCAGAGGGGGGTTTCCTGCTGTTATGGAGGAAATTACTGTTCAAAACTATTGTTTAGATGTCTGACGTCTTACTGATGCCAAAAATGAATGGTTAAAGTGACTGTCGAATTTCACAAAAAGCCGTTTATCTCTGAATAATTTTTCTGACGCTGAAACCATGCTGTATTCAACTGCTAATGCTTACATAACTACTAACTCTACAAACTAACTCTTTTAGACAGAGAAAGCACACATTCTATTAGTTCTTTTGAGATATTGTGTGTTCACAAAATCTTAGCAGAAAAGAATCCTCGGGTCTTGAAAGATGAGCCAGAATCCTCAAAAAACCCCTCTGGCAGAAGCTAACTACAGTAAAAAAAAAACGTCTGGCAGTGAATGTGTTAAGTGAAAACCTTGTATCCCCAAAATGAACTTTTCAGTAACTTAAATAAAACTATGCTTTTTTTTTTATAAAGTTTTTTTTATAATTTTGCAATGTTTTCTCCCCAATTGTACTTGGCAAATCCCCCCTCCTGTCATGGTCTTTGCTCCACCCCCTCTGCCAATCAGCGGAGAGTTGTAGACTAGCACTGCTTCCTCTGATACATGTGTGCAGTTGCCAGCCGCTTCTTTTCACCTGCCAGCGAGGGGCTTCACTGGCAGGAAGTAGCATGCACACTATTCCTAGTGCAGCGACCAGGACACGTACCCTTAATCCGGCTTCCTGCGCCCCTCGTGTTGGTAGGCAGGGAATCGCTGCATTTTTGAGTTTATCCAATGGGCTTAAAGGTTTCATTGGACTTGTAACTGAAGTTTAATTGGAGTTATGAGGTTTTCACAACAGTCTATATGTACCCTCAAGCAAAACGATATCCGAAACAAGATTGATCCCACACAGAGTTTCCCTGGGCACCTATTTTGATGTCACACTCTGTGCTTGTGTGTGATGGGTCTCCTTGTCGTGTCACCGTCATGGTTTGCCACAACTTAAATAGCAGTCAACCACACCTTTGAGATAGTTTCCCCTATTTACGGCCAGCAAAGCAATGTTTTTGTAACCTCATGCTTTTCCAAAAAGGACCAGGTCACTGACCTAATATGACTTGGTGGAATTTGGGTCTAACTATATTGTTTGTTGTGACTCATTTCAACAAGTCATCATGAAACTGAACTCCCCTCGTGTATTCACTGGACATAAGACCATAGTGATTATGAAATGTGCTACAAAAATATAGCTGCATTGCCTTGCCTTATATAGTAGGACAACAAAGGATAACTTAACAATAAAGGATAACTTACCTGTGGAGGTCAGGCAGTTCATTTTCTGGCTGATCAACACTCATTCTGAATTATTAGTTGACAGGTTGGACCTGTTCAGTGTCTTCCTCTTCTTTTGGTTCTGTGCATAGGTGACGAAACCGTGGCCAGGCACCCACGGAAAGAGCCGAGCGCCCATGGGGAAATGGGGGGAGCGAGAGAGAATTTATATGCGGCCAAACGCACCTTAATGGCAATATACATATACATTGAAAAGGACAAATCCCCTGCTCCCAGCTCTCCTAGGGGAGAGCAGAGCAAGGAACTAACCATTCTACACCAAAACGGATATTGATGTGATGGGTATATACTGTATACCACTCTCATACCATGTGTGTATCACTTAGGGTGTCGGGTCATAGTCTATTTTTTATTTGTCTTTATTGAATGTTCCAAAACTACATGTTTAACTAAGAATAGGCTAATGATTATTTCCACCCACCACTTATTTAATTTGGTTACTTCCATGTCAAAAGTTTGTAAGGAACAAGGCATGCTGGGGGAAATATGCAAATGTGTTTGTCCAATGCTCCAATGGCATTGCTCTCTGTCAGAACTTGCTTGGATGTCCTAGTAGCAAAAGTAAACGCTTAAATTAATAGCAGATGACATCAGGGTTTAGCCAGCCCAGATTGCAGGGCTCAAAGAGGAAGGGGACAAGAGGACAGGATGATGATATATATTATTAGATATATCGGAGTGGGAACAAGTTGGATAAACTGTCTAAACTAAAGGCTAAACTGGTGTGGTCTGTCTGGGCACAAGATGATTGTGTAATCAGAGGGCCTGACTCAGGGCAGGGAGAGGTGACATGGAGGTGAGTGAGAAAAGGCGACTGAATAATTACATCACAACAGTTTAATCTTAATGTTAATATTCCTCTAATCTGGCTTCAAGTGTCTTGTGGCTTGTGTTGGCATGGGCACCCACTGGCAGAAACATAAATCGGCGCCTATGGTTCTGTGTGTCGGCTCCCACAGTACCAGCTTCTGTGCTGCTAGCTCTGCATGCCTGTGACAGTGATTTCAACTATGCAAATGTATTTATTTATTTATTTATTTATTTATTTATTTATTTATTTATTTATTTATTTATTTATTTATTTATTCATTCATTTATTTATTTATTTATTTATTTATTTATTTATTTATTTATTTATTTTCTTGTGAAAGATGAATTCTTTTGACATTCATTTTAAGCTTGTAGTATAGCTTTATTGCCTCTTTTAAGGGCCACAAGCCCTTAGGTTTGAGAGCACTGTATTATGTATACTGTATTACATGGTCATTTGGTAACCGGATACTGCGACTCCCCAGCAACAAAGAATGGCCCTAAGGGGAGATGAGCGTGCACTGTAATTGAATCCAGTGACAACACAGCAACAAAGAGAGACTTGATGGTGAGAGGAGACAGTAGTAGAGGACAGTATACTCCTCCACATGGTACTGTCTCTCCCTCAATTATTAAAGGGCCACTCTGGACTCCCCTGTGTCTCCTGACATGACGGAGGGACTCCTTAAGACGCTGCTCTGACCACCTCGCAATGGCAGCCAGCCACCCCACCGAGTGACAAAGACAGGATACAGAGTGCAAGAGGACAAGCTGGTGTCATCTTACCAGTGTGTCACTGCCTGCCTGCCCCTCCAATGCAACCACAACCTCATATTCACAATCTAAGGCCCGCTGGTGTGCTGAATGCTGCCACCTACTGTTACAGTAAGAGAGCTACAGTTGCCCTGCGGGTTCATTTTCCCACATACTTCTGTGCTTCTTGAGAACGCCCTCATTCTCGTTGCAACACTGTTTTAGATTCTGAATTAGAAGCAGCTTTCGTCAGAGAGGAGTAACTCACATGACACGTCTGGAAAGAGCATATTTCTCAGCAAATGCCATTACATAATATAGAGTGCAGTCATCTGATTGGTAATAACACAATAATTATGCAACAAATAGTGGGATTCTCCAGAAACCTTTTAAACACTTTTAAAATGACGGTCTCGTAATTGAAGTAAAGGGTTCATTTTAGGGTTCATAGGCTATAGCTTTTTAGAGACAAAGTAACCTAAAAGTAATTGAAAGTAATATAATCTGACAATATTCTCATTTTCATATTCTGATGGATTATACTAGTGATTGCATCTGAAAACAATAATATATTATATTTTTAAAGTAATCTTCCTAACCGTGTGTGTGTGTGTGTGTGTGTGTGTGTGTGTGTGTGTGTGTGTGTGTGTGTGTGTGTGTGTGTGTGTGTGTGGGTGCACGTGCATGCACATCTGTGCATGACAAATAAATGTAGCTTAATGATTGCATTTTCTGCAATTCAGAGGGATTTGAACCAACAACCTATTAGTAACAAGCCTGCTTCTCTTCCTCGCCTATCACCCCTCAACACAGAAACACTAAAACAAAACAACAACAACAATAAGATCCTCATCCCTAGGGGAGGGAGCAGGGAGTGAAATTCTGAGGAGATTGTGGGGAGCTAGGTGTGTCTTTCCATGACAACTCCCCACTGTCTGTCTATGAGTGAGTGATTCATCCTCTGGCAGGTGAGAGTTTCATTTTCCTTATGTGTCTTCTGTCTTCTGTCTGCTCAGGAAACCCAAAGGGAGTCATGCTCACACATGGCAATGTGGTGGCAGATTTCTCAGGCTTCCTCAAAGTAACAGATGTAAGTGATTCTCCGCTATCCCCTTCTCTGGAAATCTGTCTGTTGTAATTATCCCCAGGATTAGACATTTCCACTTCTTAGAATGATTTTACCAAGACCGCTTACTTTGCTGACCGAGGCATCATTATAGAGCAACAAAAACCACACTGCAAAACACAGTCTTATTTCATTTTTGCCTACACCGCAACTTCTGTTTTTCCTGAAGTGGAGTTCCTTTTCCAGTTTTTCTAAACCCACCTGACTGTTTCCCCTCCTTCTGTCTGTCTGTCTGTCTGTCTGTCTGTCTGTCTGTCTGTCTGTCTGTCGGTGTCTCTCTCTCTCTCTCTCTCTCTCTCTCTCTCTCTCTCTCTCTCTCTCTCTCTCTCTGTCTGTCTGTCTTCTGCAGAAAGTAATTTTTCCCAACCAAGATGATTGCCTCATCTCCTTCCTTCCGCTGGCCCACATGTTTGAGAGACTCATCGAGGTAAACTGGCTGAAACTTTTATCACACGTGTTTTATTTGCTGGCTTCAACATGTTGTGTGTGGGTGGGTGGGTGGGGGGGTGGGTGCATGTGGGCGATGTTGTGGGGGTGTGTGCATGTAGGCATTTGATGAGGCCTATTTGAGTGTCTGGGAAGTCCTGTCCTCCTCCAAACTCTGATTTGGGCTTTGCACTCAGTCTGCCTCGACATGCACTGGTGGGATATTGCATCACATCCTTTTCAACTCTCACACACAAACATACTGACACACACACACAGCCACATATTGCTGTTACTGTACTTGTGAGGACCTTCACTAACTGTATTCATGCCCTACCCTTAGATCGTTCACTAGATGCTGCATTTACTCCTAATTCTAATCTTGACCCTAACCTCCACATCCTAACCGCTTAAAGCCAAAGTACCTACACTTTGGAGGAGTTTTCTAATCTTTCTACCCTTGTGGGGTCCTCATTACGTAGTGCCTCTATGCACTCAATGCACTCTTGGAGTTCATCTCAGTTACTCAAGTGTCAAAACACACACACACACACACACACACACACACACACTTAAACAGACTCGCCGAGTCTGTTTATGCAATCGCACAAAAGACCACAGGAAATGGTAGCGCCCAACATCCCCTGTATCTATCCCCCCCTCCCCCCACCTTCACCTGGTTCTACCCAGAGTCACTGAGGTTAGTTTAATGGCTGCCTGGTTCTACCCAGAGTCACTGAGGTTAGTTTAATGGCTGCCTGGTTCTACCCAGAGTCACTGAGGTTAGTTTAATGGCTGCCTAGTTCTACCCAGAGTCACTGAGGTTAGTTTAATGGCTGCCTGGTTCTACCCAGAGTCACTGAGGTTAGTTTAATGGCTGCCTGGTTCTACCCAGAGTCACTGAGGTTAGTTTAATGGCTACCTGGTTCTACCCAGAGTCACTGAGAGTTTGGTTAGTTTAATCGCTGCCTGGTTCTACCCAGAGTCACTGAGGTTAGTTTAATGGCTGCCTGGTTCTACCCAGAGTCACTGAGGTTAGTTTAATGGCTGCCTGGTTCTACCCAGAGTCACTGAGGTTAGTTTAATGGCTGCCTGGTTCTACCCAGAGTCACTGAGGTTAGTTTAATGGCTGCCTGGTTCTACCCAGAGTCACTGAGGTTAGTTTAATGGCTGCCTGGTTCTACCCAGAGTCACTGAGGTTAGTTTAATGGCTGCCTGGTTCTACCCAGAGTCACTGAGGTTAGTTTAATGGCTGCCTGGTTCTACCCAGAGTCACTGAGGTTAGTTTAATGGCTGCCTGGTTCTACCCAGAGTCACTGAGGTTAGTTTAATGGCTGCCTGGTTCTACCCAGAGTCACTGAGGTTAGTTTAATGGCTGCCTGGTTCTACCCAGAGTCACTGAGGTTAGTTTAATGGCTGCCTGGTTCTACCCAGAGTCACTGAGGTTAGTTTAATGGCTACCTGGTTCTACCCAGAGTCACTGAGGTTAGTTTAATGGCTACCTGGTTCTACCCAGAGTCACTGAGGTTAGTTTAATCGCTGCCTGGTTTACCCAGAGTCACTGAGGTTAGTTTAATGGCTACCTGGTTCTACCCAGAGTCACTGAGGTTAGTTTAATTGCTGCCTGGTTCTACCCAGAGTCACTGAGGTTAGTTTAATTGCTGCCTGGTTCTACCCAGAGTCACTGAGGTTAGTTTAATGGCTACCTGGTTCTACCCAGAGTCACTGAGGTTAGTTTAATTGCTGCCTGGTTCTACCCAGAGTCACTGAGGTTAGTTTAATGGCTGCCTGGTTCTACCCAGAGTCACTGAGGTTAGTTTAATGGCTGCCTGGTTCTACCCAGAGTCACTGAGGTTAGTTTAATTGCTGCCTGGTTCTACCCAGAGTCACTGAGGTTAGTTTAATGGCTGCCAATGGCTGGGGGTGGGAAGAAGGGAGGGGGGAGGGAGGAAAAGGAGAAGGGGAAGGGGGTAGAGGGAGGGGGGGATGGGAAGAAGGGAGGGGAAGGGGAAGGGGAAGGGGGTAGAGGGAGGGAAGGGGTAAAGAGGGAGAGGGGGGATGGGAAGAAGGGGGGGGTAGGAGAAGGGGGAGGGTGTAGAGGGAGGGAGGGGGTAGAGAGGTAGAGGAGGGGTAGGAAAAGGAGAAGGGGGGGGTACTATGAGGTGGGAAAGCAGGCACAGCGGTCAACAAAGAGCTGTTGGAGTTTCTGTCTGAAGATGGAAAGTGATGTCAGGGTTGTGAGTTTGAGGGTGCTCTGAAGAAAAAGCCTGTGTTGAGGGTCATACGAACAAAAATGCACTCTTAAAGCTAAATAAATCCAAAACCAACAAGTTAATTATTTACATTTTTACTTCAATGTAGAACAGTAATTTTTTACACATGAGATTACTGTACTTTTAGTCATAAAGATTATTGAAAGATATTCCATATTCCAGACTGAAATGTTATAACAGAAGTGGAGTATTGGCCAGAATGACATGAACATTTGGACACTTATTCAGCAGGTATCTTGCATGTTGCGTTCTGGTGCACTGTAAAAAAAAAAAAAAAAAATGCAATTCCAGCGCGGTCCACACAGCTCACACTGTGAGCAATGCGGCTCGCGGGCCGCATGTGGCCAGTTGCCCAGGTCTGCTCTAGAGAGAGACTTTTGCATGCTAAAATAAAGCTGATAATGTACAATTTGATTCAAGAAAAAAAAAACTTTCAAAGTACAACACAAACTGTCCATTTTGCTGCAACTCGACAGTGCTGCTTAATCCAGGACCTTACTTCCTGGAACTCTTGAGAGTAAAAAACTAGTCCATTGTAGTGAATGGAGATGTTGCAACTCTTCTTACATGGCTCTGCACTCACCCATTCAAGATCATATAGTCATAAAGGTTCACTGTCAGCTCATAAAGCATGGCAGTAAACATTCAACCATTACAGCAAGTAATCCTGCTTCGTTCGTCTGGTTTGTGTCCTTAAATGACCTTAACCTGCACACAATCTCTGTCCTTTTTCATCAATCTTGAGATCTTAAGTACTGTATTTTCATTTAGTGGACTCATCTAGAGCTTTCAAAGTGTGTATGCGTGTGTGTGCATGCGCGCGTGTGTGTGTGTGTGTGCGTGTGTGCGTGTGCGTGTGCATGTATGGCAGCCAATCGGGTTGAACCAGCCTGCATTGTTGTTTGCCTGAAACACGCTGCACTCTATCGTGAGCGGCGCGAGAGTCAGACACAGGAAACCACCCATCTTCCCCAGATCACATGATACATACAAACACACAGGCACACACGCACACACATGCACACACACACACACACACACACACACACACACACACACACACACGTTCGCTCACAAATACACACTACTTCCTACACGCCCCTTGAGTAGAGGTGAACAACACATGTAAACAACACTGCTCCAGTCTGGCACAAACGCAGTAGAGGTTGAATGCAGATATAGACACCAGTGATCTCAAGAGGGGAACAGAGGGCGGGACTTGTGCCCCACTGTGTCCTCAGATGGCCTCAGAAACAGGAAGTGATACAGATGTGGGGTGTGTGCTGTGCTGTGCTGGCAGGGTTCATTACATCACTACACACTTACTGGAGCATGTGTGTGTGTGTGTGTGTGTGTGTGTGTGTGTGTGTGTGTATGTATGTGTGTGTGTGTGTGTGTGTGTGTGTGTGTGTGCTGTGCTGTGCTGGCAGGGTTCATTACATCTCTACACACTTACTGGAGCATGTGTGTGTGTGTGTGTGTGTGCAACGTGTCTGTAAGGGGGGAGGTGCGAGCATAACTGTAAAAAGAAAATGAAAAGAAGGAAATACGATACTTGATGACCAAACAAACGCTAATGCTTTTTCCAAACTGGCCCCTCTATTTGCTAATTCACAAGCAAGTTCAAAGTCAGATTACCATGCAGCTAACTTTATATCCAAGAGAATTCTGAATTGAAGTGTGACCGATTTGAATCTGTTAAGTGTGTTTTCTGATTTGCCGTAGTGTTAATCTGAGTCAGAATCCTCCTGACCATTAAACCTGCATTTCACATGTGTGAAACGGGTTCTTGCTCGTCCGCGCGGCCTCCTTTTCGTTCCTCCCTTGGCACGCCCCCTTCCTCTGGAACGCCCAGGTGTGTGTACGCACAGCAACAACAAGCATGGCTGGAAGCGGCTCCACGGGGGAGGAGTTCATTTCAAAAAGGGGAGTGGCTTCAGTAGTGTGGAAGTGGTTTGGTTCCAAAAGAGCAACAGATTGCAGCACATATTTGAATATTATTTGAAGGCAAACCGTTTCTCTCTCCCATCTCCCCCTCCATTCTCTCCCCCCTCCCACTGTCTCTCTCAAGTATAAGATTGTTCAATCATGTTTACTATTATTATTATTATTATTATTATTATTATTATTATTATTATTATTATTATTATTATTATTATTATTATTATTGTTAGTGCTCATCCAGATTTAACTAGACCTATTCTCTGTAAAGCCATCTGAGACATGCTTGTGAATTAGGGCTATACAAATGAACTTGACTTGACTATGCTGACATATACAGTAAAACTATAACACTTCTTTTGTTGCAATTGTATGTTCTTGAAATGAATAATTAAAAAAATCTGTATGTTGTCATATCGCCAAGAATAGCGTTATATATTGTCATATTATTTGAGGGCCATATTCCCCAACCCTATTGTACACTCGTCCTCTCAATGAAGCAGTGCTTTACTTTATGCATCATGTTTAATGATGGGGCGGCTGTGGCTAAGGAGGTAGAGCGGGTCGTCCACGAATCAAAAGGTTGGTGGTTCGATCCCCAGCTCCTCTAGTCCGCATGTCGAAGTGTCCTTGGGCAAGACACTGAACCCCGAATTGTTCCCGATGGCTGTGGCAGCTGGCCGCCTTCGGTGTGTGAATGGGTGAATGTAGGCACATTGTAAAGCGCTTTGGATAAAAGCGCTATATACTGTAAATGCAGTCCATTTACCATTTACCATTGAATGAGTGTGTGTCTCTGTAGTCTGTGGTGTACTGCCATGGAGGACGGATCGGCTTCTACCAGGGCGACATCCGCCTCCTGTCAGACGACATCAAGGCTCTGCGGCCGACCATCTTCCCTGTGGTGCCTCGACTGCTCAACCGCATGTACGACAAGGTGAGAGGAGCACACATGCGCGCACATACACACATACACACACACACACACACACCACACACACACACCAAGCCTTTTCCCTAAACACACTACTGGTCGCGTGTAATGTTGTTGGCAGTGAAGGACTTTGCGTCTACTTTACTGAGTTTTAAATTTCTGGGTAAGAGCATCAGCAGTGAAGATATATACGCTTTGGAAACTTGACATCGACTCTTATAAAGATTTGTGGTGTGAAATCCATAGGAAGTTGGTTATTGTTACATTTATGAGATGATGATCCCCATCAAATAGTTATGGTTTCACGGATCGCTTTGGACCTTTGTCATCTGCATATCGAGTGGCCGGTCTTTCTTTGAAAATGGATACATCGTGTTGCGGAACAAAAACCCCATAAAAATCTAAATGCAGCTGAGAGTCGTTATGGTGATAATGTGAGAGAGGAGTCGTTCTAGGAGTGAAGGTCCACTCCTTACACACCGGGGAGCGTTTTTTCCATGCGATTAATTCGCACGTCAATAATATTTTTCAAACCTATATCAGTCAATGCAACCGTGCATACCAACGGCAAAGTTTCGCTGAGTGTTATTGCGGTACCATGGTTGATTCTCCCACCAACCAAACAAATGTGTGCTTTTTTCCCCCTTCTCCACAGATCTTCAGCCAGGCTAACAGTCCGCTGAAGCGCTGGCTGCTCAACTTTGCGGCGAAGAGAAAAGGTGCTGAGGTCAGCAGCGGGATCATTCGCAGCGACAGCATCTGGGATCAAATCTTCTTCAGTAAGATTCAGGTACACGCGTCCTCTCCCTGCTCCTTGCACTGAATGTGAGGCCTCGACCATGTCTGACAGTACAGACTTCTGGTACTACATTAGACTTTCTGAATCAGGGCTGGGCAATATCGATATTATATCATTATCGTGATATGAGACTAGATATCGCCTTAGATTTTGGATCATAATATTGCATAAATGTACTTCCACTAAATGTACTTCCACTACTACTTTCTGCATGTATGTGTGCGTGCGCGTGTGCGCGTGTGTGTGCGTGCGCGTGCGTGTGTGTGTGTGTATAGGCCTGTGTCAATGTAGTAATGCTGTGTTGTGTGTGTGTGTGTGTGTGTGTGTGTGTGTGTGCAGGCCAGCCTGGGAGGAAGGCTGAGGATGATTATAACAGGAGCTGCTCCTGCCTCGCCCAGCGTCCTGGGATTCCTCAGAGCAGCTCTGGGATGCCAGGTCAGACACACAGACACTCTCACACACACACACACACACACACACACACACACACACACACACACACCACTCTGGGGAGAGTTGTAGACTAGCTCATGCTTCCTCCGATACATGTGCAGTCGCCAGCCGCTTCCTTTCATCTGACAGCAAGAAGTTTCACCAGCAGGACATACATGTAGCTGTGGGAGGATCACACTATTCCCCCCAGGTCCCCTCCCCTCGAACAGGCGCCCCAACCAACAAGAGCAGCGACCACGACTCATAGCCCATCAGCTTCCCACCCGCAGACAGGGCCAATTGCACCTGTATGGATGCCCCACCAAGCTGGAGGCAACACATCAGGCTCGAATGTGCGACCCTCATGTTGATTAGGCAGGGAATCTACCGCTGCACTACTCGGACAGATACACACAGATATTTGAGAATGCACTTATGTCCGTCACACACACACAAACCCCTTCCTAACAGTGTATCTTTGTGTGTGTGTGTGTGTGTGTGTGTGTGTGTGTGTGTGTGTGTGTGTGTGTGCGTGTGCGTGTGCGTGTGCGTGTGCGTGTGCGTGTGTGTGTGTGTGCGTGCATGCGTGCGTGCGTGCGCGCGCGTGTGTGTGCGTGCATGCACTCACGCGTGTGTGTAGGTGTACGAGGCATATGGTCAGACGGAGTGTACGGCCGGCTGCACCTTCACCACTCCTGGAGATTGGACCTCAGGTGAGACTCAATTAGCCCTAGTCTAGTCTAAGTGTTAGACTAGCCTTAGATTCTCAGTTTAGACTATAGTGACAGTCTAATATAGACTGTTTGTGCTTTGAATTGAGCCTGTACAGTAGTAAGCCAGATACCTTTAATGTAGATAGAGACACCCCAACTTCCAGTCACTTCCTGTATCTGTGCCACGGAGGTTTCGCCACTGCCACACCTGCTTGGGAGACTGGTCAGCCAATGAAGTTTCATACCATAGACAGACAGCCAATCACAAGCTGTTAACCGCACCCATTTAGGAGACCGGAAGAGTACAATTTCTTACAATTGGCGGAGCCTGGATTGGGCTGTCTCTATCTAATAGTAAAGGTCTCTGGTTTACTGTAGCTAACACCCTGTGGATTCACAGGCCTAAGTTCAACAATAGCGACTGTGCGCTGTGTTGTCTGTCGCTCTGCCTCTTTCGGGCTGGTTCCTGGGTTCAGCTCGGTCACATGTCAGGTAAAAATCACACTCACACAGTCTCTCAGGGTTTATCAGCTTCTGTCCTGGGGAAAGTACCACAGTGGAAACACAGTGGAGAGAGGAGGGCAGGCTGGAAAAAGGGAGAGGGCTGGAAGAGAGAGAGAGAGAGAGAGAGAGAGAGAGAGAGAGAGAGAGATAACAGGGTTGTTAACAGTCAGTATTGACCCTCCTTATATTCAACGCAGTTATGGTGATGATCAAGTAACCACTGTGCAATCATACCGTTTTATGCTGTGGATGAAACAGCAAAGGTCGTGGTTGTTTTTTTAATCAGGTACACATACTCGCCTAATGTCTTTCCCTGAAGACACTGGCCAAAGTTTCAGTGCAGAGCCACAGTTCTGAACAAATGCATTTCAATACTGCACCTTCGTCTAGCTGATGTTGGAATGGGAGCGTGCACACTACCAGTCAAATGTTTTGGACACACCTCATTGAATGTACTGTGTTTTGCCATTTTGATCTAAATGCATGAAATTTCTTTCCAAACAATGCAAAGGAATCTAAAATATAAGATCGCTTTGTCACTGTATGTGATTCCATGTGTTATTTCATAGTTTTGAATTTTGATGTCTACTTTTCTCAAATGTGGAAATTAGGAACAATAAAGAAAAATGCGTGTGTCCACACTTTTGACTAGTTGTTATGCTTTATCCGCACAACCATCTGTTTCCATACTGTATGCTGGGCAGAGCTGCACTGCCCTACAGCTTAACAGCCTTGTTTCACTGAGTCACTGAGCAAATGTGAAAAAACACACACACAAGTTTTTCTTTTAGATGTTTTATTGCAGAAAGTGTATCAAACCCATAGTCATACAGTACATTCTGTCATTGTGTGACTTATGGATGGAATTTTAGTGAAAATAAATGATTCGCATCTTTTCTGGGGAACCCCTGGAACTCCCTCAAGGACCCGTGGGGGTCCCCGTACCCCACTTTGAGAACCACTGACATATGCTGAAAAGTTGTATCACACGTAAAACCACAGCGTCACAGTCTGTTGTTCGGCTGTGTGAATAGTGAATGCAGCAGAGCCAGTGATTACAGCCATGAAATAAGACAGGACAGGTTCACCGACTGACATCAAAATGTAGTCCAACATCTCCCCCTACTGCTCAGTTCCAATATTTTACAGGACCATTTATATTTCTGTGAGGACTTGGAATATGATGAATTACTGTATGGTTTGAGCTTTATTAGACACATTTTGTTTTGTTTATAATGATCATTTGAAAAGTTATTTTAAGTTTATGTTGAAGTTTATAATGATGTTACATATTCTGCAGGTCACGTTGGTGCCCCGCTGCCCTGTAACCTTATCAAACTGGTGGATGTTGCTGAGAAGAACTACTTCGCATCTAAGGGAGAGGGAGAGGTAAGTGCAGTGATTTGGAAGACACATACTCTACACACTGTTGCTTATACTGTACGTGTGTGTGTGTGTGTGTGTGTGTGTGTGTGTGTGTGTGTGTGTGTGTGTGTGTGTGTGTGTGTGTGTGTGTGTGTGCGCATGCGTGCGTGCGTGCGTGTCAGCATATCTGCAGGTTTCAGAAAGGAAAGGCATTTTAACACCAATTTAAAGCCAAAATAAAGCTGTCAAATCGAATCTATTTTTTTGTTTTATTTTTTAGGCCAGCTAGGGACGCGAGTAGCTGGCCATTATAGCTGGCTCTGTCCAAATGACTCATATACGACTCCTCACACACCTTTGGGACGCAGCGTCATTACAACGGGCGCGCCTACATACACACACACGGACTGCAGCAGCACAGCACCTACTGCTAAACACCAAGGGCTGAAACAAAACCACTATTTATCAGCCAGAAATGAGCCACACATTACAAACAAACGTCAACTTCTGAGTTGAATGTCGATACAAAGGACTCAGGATGCTCTGGCTGTGTGGAATTCCTTTCTTGATGAAGTAGCAGACTTTACTGTGGTATGTTTTGTCTTGTTTAGCTGCGGCCACTGGTTCCCTCCTTGTGCAAGTGGGACAGCAATCTTTGCAAATATCGAGTTCTGAAATGCGTGTTTCAACATTCCGACCCAGTGAGTCTTTGTATCGACATTAAAAGAAGACTCATTTATTTTTTAAAGTTTTGGTTAGGTATTTTTGCAACGATTTTAACATACACGGTATGGCCGGCCACTTCAAGCACCATCGACCCGCCGCAACAAATAAACACATTTCCCAGTGTCTCTGCCATCACACTGAACATCAACACTAGCGGGAGACTTCTCCCCCTCCAGCAAATATACATGAATGCTATGCGTAACGAACAACACATCTTACCGAGAGGGAGAGAGCTAAGCTAAGTAGCTAACTAGCGTGTTAGCTAGCCGATCTGAAAAGCATGTAAACAGAGGTGAGATTAGTGAAAGAGTAGGTAAAAGGAGGAGAGACCCTCGAGTGCTTGTGTAGAACTAGTGCACGTTGTGTACAACGGGTAATGAGCCGCTGTGATGAAGATTAAAGCGAGATAGCAGACAACAAAAAGACACATGTTCGTTGTGGGAACTTTACTGATGCAGGCAGTGCAGAACACCTCTGGCTTTTCCTCACCTAGTCCTTTTTTTTTTTTTTTTACTTTGTTTATTACTTTTTATAAGAAAATAAAGACATTCAAGATTCAAGATTTTTATTGTCACTCCGTGGTACAAGTATCACGTGTGAAATTCTTGTGCTGTGGACTCCGTTTACAACATAGTACAAATATAACAGGGCATATGAGTGCAAGAGACACAACAAGCAATAAGGCAGTAGAGTGATAAGACAAGTCAGAGACAGTGGCATATTCACTGCACATAGGTGCACATGTCATGTGCATACTTTAGACGTGCTTAAACATTTTAAATTTGACGTATTTGACGTCAAATTAATCAATTTAATTCAAGAAAAACATTTTGGCTAGTGGAAATTCTAATTGGCTGGTAACTTTGAAATCTAGCACCCATATTGGCAGGTGGTCAAAAATGTTAATTTCAAGCCCTGCAGGGAGAGCAGGTGGTGACATAGGAGTGAGTGAGAAAAGGATCCAATGTTGGTGGTTAAGACTGAATAATGACATCACAACTGTTAATTTAAAATGAGTTATTCCTCTAAACCTGCCTTCAAATGCCCCAAATCTTTTGGCCCCCAGCCCTCAGCAAAATCTGGCCCTCTGGTGGCGAGGAATTTTTTCCCATCCCTGGTATTATTTCTCCCCTTCATCCATTCTTTCTAACCGTCCATCCAGGTATGTGTAAAGGGGCCGAACGTGTTCAAGGGCTACCTCAAAGACCCGGAGCGGACCACCGAGACGCTGGACCCAGACGGCTGGCTCCACACCGGGGACATCGGCAAATGGTTACCTGTGCGTACGCCCACACGTTAAACCCCAAAACTGACACAAGTTTGTTTGAAAATGTTGTCTAAAAGCAACAGTGTTGGGGGTAACTCACAAAAGTAACATATTACATGTAATATATTACTTTTAGCAGTAACTCAGTAATATAACTTATTACTTATAGGATTTCAGTAATATTATACCAGTTACTTTGTCAAGTAACCCAAGTTACAAATTGAGTTACTTTTTTTATTTTTATCAAAGCACATAATTTAAATAAATATACAATCATTTCCTAATCAAACTGTCTGTTTTTATGCAAATAACCACTACAGATGACAATAACAAAGGAAAAGAATAACATTTAGAATTTTGGATTGTTTACACTGCGACTTCAAGGCGGTTGACATTATCTTTCTGGATGGTTCCGGGGCAGCGATGTCATTCTGCTGCTGCTGTTGTTTTGGTGAAAGTAATGCAAAAGTAGTGTAATAAGTAACGAGTTACTCTACACAGACAGTAATATTGTAAAGTAACTTATTACTTTCAAAAGAAAGTAACTAGTAATATGTAGTATATTACATTTGGAAAGTAACTTGCCCAACATTGAAAAGCAATAACATAGGTTGTGCAATATTGGCTGCACCTACCTTATATTAGACTAGTGGTTCTCAATACGGGGTCCGGGGAGATCCAAGTGTTCTTGGGGGTCCGCAGCAAATACTTCATTTACAAGAAGTTAAATAGAGAATGTAGAAGAATAACTGTTTTGATTGTTATCTCAATGTAGATTTAGATACTCATGCATTTCTGGAAAAAATCATATCAAACAATACAAAATATTTTCCGATTTGAGAGAAAATATCTCGTCAAAAGGGGGTCTGTGTGTTTTTGTTTGTATAAGGCTACCAGTCACTTCTTTTTGCAGTATGCATGTGTGCTTGCTTATAAATATGTAACTCCTGTTACCCTATGTTTGGATTTCAAGGTGGGACTCAGTTAGGGGGTAGGGATCTCAACCTTGTCTCGTGGAATGTCAAAGGGCTCGGCCAAGCTATAAAAAGGGAGAAGGTTTTCAAACATCTGAGATCTTTATCGGCAGACATCATTCTCTTGCAGGAGACTCACCTCAAGTCTGACCAACAACGTAGTCTTAGGCGCAGCTGGGTATCACAAGTGTATCAGTCCACATTCTCATCTCATGCCCGGGGTGTGGCTATTCTCATTCGGAAGAATATTCCATTTCAACTTACTTCTTTGACCACAGACCCTCTTGGTAGGTATATTTTAGTTTCAGGAACCATTCATTCATTTCCAATAACACTGCTCAATATTTATGGTCCAAATACCGATGATCCACATTTTTTTAGAAAAGTTTTTGATCTACTCCCTGACAACAGTAATTCTAAAATAATAATTGGAGGTGACCTCAACTGCTACCTGGATCCATATCTAGACAGACTATCCTCACGTCCACCCCCAAATATCTCATCAGTGCAGGTCCTAAACAATCTGATCAAATCTAGGAATTTAGTAGATATCTGGAGGGTTCAACACCCTACTGACAAAGACTATTCATTTTATTCCCACGTCCATAAATCCTACAGTAGAATAGATTATTTTATAATAGACTCTCAATTAATCTCACACGTTACTAATACAAAATATCACAATATATTGATTTCTGATCATGGCCCCCTGACAATGTCTCTAAATTTCTCTCTTCCCAAACAGACGTACTCTTGGCGGTTCAACCCCTCCTTACTTGCTGAAGGGAAATTTATAGCATATATTAACACAAAATTAAAACATTTCATGGAATTTAATGATAATGGTGAGGTATCGGACTCCACATTATGGGAAACTTTGAAGGCTGTCACTCGTGGGCATATAATCTCATACGAGGCCACTGCCAAGAAGGAAAGAGGGCGGAGGCTATTGGAGATTGAAAACGCTCTTCCCACCCTTGAAACTGCATACCAGGTCTCAAAATCCCCTGACGACTATAATAAGATATTGAAGTTGAAATATGAATACAACTGCATCCTGAGTGGTCAAATAAACACTCTCCTTTTAAAACTAAAACAAAAGCAATTTGAGTTGGGAGATAAGCCTCAGGCACTCTTGGCGCGGCAGCTTAAGGGCGCCCAGGCCTCTAGATCAATCCTCTCTATCAAATCAAAGGGGGGCGCCTTGCTGACTAACCCTAAGGAAATAAATGACCGTTTTAAGGAGTTTTACAGTGAACTATATTCGTCTAAGTGTGATGCCGCTCAATCTGATCTGGACGCTTTTTTCGACACTCTTCAAACACCGAAACTCAGTGACGCTGCCAAAGAGGACCTAGACTCTGATTTCACATTAGAAGAAATAACTTCCGCCATTAAATCATTCCCATCAGGCAAAGCAGCTGGGCCCGATGGATTCGGCGCTGAATTTTACAAGACATTTTGCAACATTCTCGCCCCAGTCCTCCTTAGAATGATAGCTAGCTCTAAGAAGGACAAAGTCTTGCCTAAAACATTATATGAAGCTAATATCTCCCTCATTTTAAAAAAGGGGAAGGAGGAAGTAGACCCAGCCAGTTACAGACCTATAGCACTCCAGAATTTTGACAGGAAGGTAATTACTAAAACGCTGGCTACCCGGCTAAATAAACATTTGTCGTCTATTATTCATCCTGACCAGACGGGGTTCATTCCGAACAGGTTCTCTTTCGCCAATGTTAGACGCCTCCTCAACACCATATACGCAGATCACAATAAGACTAGCGGAGCAGCAATTTTATCACTTGATGCACAGAAAGCGTTTGATCAGGTTGAGTGGCCTTATATGTTCGAGTCACTGCACAGATTTGGGTTTGGCGATTCATTTATATCTTGGGTAAAGCTCATATATGATAGTCCAACATGTTCAGTCATAACCAATGGTGACAGGTCAACCACATTTCCACTACTTCGCTCGGTCCAGCAGGGTTGTCCTCTCTCGCCGGCCCTCTTCGCTGTCGCACTCGAGCCCCTTGCTCTAAAAATACGTAGTCATCCAAGCCTTGCAGGTCTGGAGGTCGGTGGTATCGAGACGCGTATCAGTTTGTATGCCGACGATGTGATATTATACCTACATAACTCGGAAAAATCGATCCCCCCTCTCCTAGAATTAATCACCTCGTTCGGTAAGTTGTCTGGCTACACAATTAACTGGACAAAGAGCGACTTTATGCCTCTCTCTGATGTCTTCACTCCCGGTTTTCTGGAGAATCTCCCATTCAAATTGGCTAGGGACCACCTCACCTATCTTGGCTTGACCATACCCAGAGATCCTAAATTAGTATTTAAGTTGAATTTTGGTGATTTTGTTTTAAGACTTAAACAATGTATAGAAAACTGGAAAATCCTGCCCTTGTCCATGATTGGTCGTATAAATTCAATTAAGATGGTTTCACTTCCCAGGTTCCTCTATATATGTCAAAACCTTCCCATCCTTCTTACATCGACTGTTTTTCAAGAAACTGGACTCCATAATTCTGTCTTACATCTGGAACTATAAAAATCATAGAATTTCGAAAATTCATTTACAAAAACCCAAGTCCGAAGGTGGGCTGGCCTTACCAGTGTTTAGGCACTACTACTGGGCTGCGAATGTTAGGGCCCTAATGTTTTGGCTTCAAGGGACTCCTGGCAATATTTCTCCCGGGGCCCCCTTGTGGCTGAAAATGGAGGCCAGCTCTACTGGCAACTCTTCCCTGCCAGCTATGCTATTTGCTAAATTAGACAACCCTTTAGAACATTTTAATTTAAGTTTTGTCATGAAAAACTCTGTCAGAATTTTAAACCAAGTTAGGAGTGTTTTGAGTCTACCAGATGTTTCTGTCCATACGCCAATTTGTTTCAACCACTCTTTTTTGGCTCCATGGTCAGACAGACACTATCATGCCTGGAGTGAGAAAGGGCTAGTTTCCATCAAAGACCTATACATAGATGGTCACTTTGCATCATTTGATCTGCTGAAGAGGAAGTTTGGGTTGCCTGGCACGAATTGGCTCAGATTTCTTCAAGTCAGAAATTATGTTCGATCCAAGATTCGTACCTTTGAAGCACTCCCAAATGACCATGCTTTTTTTGATGTATTGCTGAGCCCTCCTCACTCCAAGCATCTAATTTCGAGATTTGTATGTTTGTTTGACAATTGCACCACGGCCTCTACTGAGAGGTTTAGAGAAGCGTGGCAGGGGGAACTTGGCATTGACTTGTCTGACATTATATGGGATAGGAGTCTGTCTATGATACAACTCGGCTCAGTTAATAGTAGACACCAGCTGATCCAATTTAAAGTTACTCACCGTCTTCACTATTCGAAGCAGAAATTGCACAAGATTTACTCGTCTGTCTCACCACTGTGTGACAGGTGTCGGGTGTCGGAGGGCACTCTGTCTCATGCCTTTTGGTCGTGCCCTTTACTGACCGGATTTTGGGCCAAAATATTTGATTGGTACTCTAAGGCCTACAAAATAACCCTTCAGCCGGAGGCAGAACTCGCCATCTTCGGCTGCTCGGAGTCCTCTCTGAACTTCCCTACAGCTGTGCAGCAGTCTCTGTCACAGGGGACAATTGTTGCCAAGAAACTCATTCTGCAGAAATGGAAGTCCCCCACTCCACCCTGTTTTCAGTTGTGGTTGGCGGACATGATCTCCATCATACGAATGGAGAGACTCAGGTTCTTGAGGACCAACTCACCTGGGAGATTTCAAACTATTTGGGACCCGTTTCTGGCCTACCTTGACGAGGTTAGGGGTGATGGGTGACTCGCCCGGCCGGTCTTCCTCCCTCGCGTGGGATCCCACTCATTTGTGTATATGTATATATGTTTGCAAGCATAATTTATGTATATTTACAAGCTGTAACTGGTGGTACTAGTGTATGTATGTTTTTTCTTTCTTTTCTTTTACTGTATCTGTGTTTGTTTTTCTGTGTTCTAAAAAATCTAAATTGCTAAATAAAATATAAAAAAAAAAAAAAGGGGGTCTGTGTTCCTAATGTGAACTAAATTAGGGGTCTATGATATGAAAAAGGTTTAGAACCACTGTATTAGACGATGATATAGGACTTCTATTTATACTATTGCTTAAAAATAAGTTGATCTTGAACTCAAAGCACTTACAATGTGTTTATTTTATTTTCTCCTCTCCTCCCTTTTTCGCTCCTTTCCTTTCCTACCCTCCTTGTTCCCTTTCCTGTCTCATATTTTCCTCTCTCTGACCCCTCCTCTTCCTCTCCTCTCCTCTTCCTCTCCCACAGAATGGCACACTGAAGATCATTGACAGGAAGAAGCACATCTTCAAGTTGGCACAGGGCGAGTACATCTCCCCCGAAAAGATTGAGAACATCTACATCAGGAGTGAACCTGTGGCACAGCTCTATGTACATGGAGACAGCCTGCAGGTGAACACACGCACACACACACACACAAACACACACGCGCGCGGGCGCACACACACCATACCTGGAAGCATTAGGCTGTGAAAACCCCCAGGATCGGATCTGTCAGGTCCATCGAAACTGATGTGATGTGATCCATTCTGTTGATTTATGCTGCTTTGTCGGAAAGAATGAAGCTACCCTATTGTAAGGAATCACACCCAGGTGTTGAAGCAAGCGGTGCAGTTTTGTGCACGTCCGACCCATGCGTGCGTTTGTGTGCATGCCCATGCAACCATGCTGTGTGTGTGCGTGCGACCGTGCATGCATTTACCGGCTTGTGCGTGTTTCGAGTCGCTCTCTCCATAGCATGCCAAAGTCTCGCCAAAGTCTTGCGGGCTATCTCGTCAAAAAGGGCCTTCCTGTGTGGAGTTTGTTCTCCCCATGCTCCCCTGGGGTTCCTCCATAGGTGTAGTGCCGGTAGAACGCGGGGAAACGGCGTTCCCATACTTCTCCAAGCGGTGTTTTGTGTGTGTCAACGTGTGTGTGCATGTGGAGCCAATAAAACAAGTGAAACTGGACAAAGTTGTCGTTCGTCTATATTTAAGGCGGGCTGAATGATTCACACGGCATCAACTCGTGGCTTGAAGGAAGAAGGAAACATTGAACCTTAACTAATATTTAAGGTGGGCTGAATGATTCACACGGTTCACACGGTATCAACTCGTGGCTTGAAGGAAGAAGGAAACATTCCACCTTAGGATCACATGACAGTAAAATTGACCAATCGTCCCTAACAGTAAATGGGTGGGCCAAATCAGCTACGCACGGAAGAACACCGGTCCCAGAGCCATATAATAGAATCAAAAGTTAGCGTTAATCACCAGACGGCAATTTGCATCGCCAGAATTTGCCACAAAATGGTAAGTTACTTACTAAAAATGCCAGCCGCCGTGCCAAATGATGATCAATTATGCCTTGTGCAACTTGTGTGATGCTTGAGACTTGTTTAGCTTTTTGTGATAACTGACTCTGTCATGGGCTACTTCTGCAGTGTCTAGAGCAGAGGTTCTCAAATGTTTTTCAGCCAAGGACCCCTTACAAGACAGAAAATATACCGGGGACCCCCTCATTCTGATTTGTGATTTTGGCCTAAGCTTAATTGTTTCCACGGTAACGTGCTTGACTTTTAATTTGATAGGTTTGTTATTAGAATGTAATCCATGAACCATTTTAGATTTAAAGCATAAACTATTTTCGTTGAACTATGAAGATTTAGCAAAAAAAATATATATATAGGCCTATATATTTTTGATTACATTACATTTACATTACGTCATTTAGCAGACGCTTTTGTTTTGTCCAAAGCGACTTACAATATCACAATTTGTCAACAGTACAGAAAACCACTATGCAACACAATCAATGACAGCCAAGATATTTTGATAGACTAGCACCATGTAGGAAGTATTTTGAGAAGGAATAAATAACATGTAGCATTTTTTCTTTTTTTTATAAAAATAAATAAAAATAAAAATAAATAACCTGAAAACTTTTTTGCGGACCCCCTGGCAAAGTGCCACGGACCCCTGGGGGTCCGCGGACCCCCATTTGAGAACCACTGGTCTAGAGGACACAATAAGTTAAGTCGTGTGTGTCAGTGTAGTCTGTGTGTGCGGGGGACCTGTGCATGTGCCGGGGGAGGGGGGTGTTCCGCATAATAGGTGCGTTCCCCCACTTGTCCAAATAGCACTACACCTCTGGGTTCCTCCATACAACATCATGGACCCCTACTAAAAACATGCAGAAGATCATTACCTGACCAGTGACGACAACGTCTGAAGTTGGTCCCCGGGTGCTATACACTAAAGAAAGCTGCCCACTTGCGCCTGGCCTGCCACCCAGAGGAAGGACAAGCCTGGATGGGTTAAAAGCAGAGACTTCACCGGCGTGTGTGTGGCTGGCAGCATGTGTGTGTTGTTGGGTTGTCGGGTGACAATAAAGACGCGTTTGTCCGTCCAACTTTGAGCGCGTGTGCGTGCGTGAATGTGTCGTGCATGTGACCGTGTGTGCATGCGTGAATTATCGACTAAACGCTATCGTCCTCCTCGAGACGAGACATTTTATTCTCTCTCTCTCCGCCTGCCCTGTGCCTCAGCACTGTGTCTGTGCAGACCGGGGAGCTGGGGCGGGGCCACACCCCCTTCCTTGTCGCCTCGAGCCAGTCTCCCCCAAATCTCAGTGCAAACGTAGAGGTGCACACAAATCCCGCCACACACATCTCACCATAAACACACAAAGTCACTTATAGAAGTGGCTGCACCGCTTAAAAGTAGCTCTGTGAAGGGGAGACTTGAGGTGAGAGGTCAAGAGACCCCTTTGAAAATGTCTTTTCCCTCACCAAAATGTAGCCTACCTTTGGAGCATTATTTACCCCCCTTCCTGATGAGTTAGAATGACATGGCTGGTACCAATAGATGGTCGTCTAGTTTCATATGATACCAGAAGCTTCACGCTGGCTGTAGAACTACGGTAAGCCCGCTCCAGCAAATTGAGTTATATCACTATTAATGGGGAGATTAACGGACAAATTCCCAAATTACCAATCGAGAGCACAGCAGGAGCCTGATTCAACATGTTGAATCGTAATCGGCGTTGGGTCGTTGGTGAGAGAAATCACTCCGATTGGCTGGTCAGGGGTAGAGAAATCACTCTGATTGGCTGGTCAGAGGTAGAGAAATCACTCTGGTTGGCTGGTCAGGGGTATTGAAGCAGGAGAGACGGCACACAAAATGCTCTGCTTATTTTCCAGCTTCATCTATTACTTTCACAGCGACGTGGCCTTTGGGAAAGTCCCTCGAGCCTCGCTGCATGATATCACCCATTTAGTGCGGCTTCTGCTTATTTTTCTGCCCCCGCACTCTTCCTTTCAGCAAAAGAGCAGACACGGGATGACATACGCCAGTGTCATTTGCAACTTTTTATCAGACATATTCTTGATTAGAAGTAGCTATATTATGAAGCCGTTTAAGTGAGCGAAATGGTAGGCGAACGCTACTCTCTATTTAATGTTTCATGAATCAGGTCTCATGCAGGCGCAGAACGTACGTGCTAGCTGCAGAACGTACGTGCTAGCTGCAGAACGTACGTGCTAGCTGCAGAACGTACGTGCTAGCTGCAGAACATACGTGCTAGCTGCAGAACGTACTGCAGAACGTACGTGCTAGCTGCAGAACGTACGTGCTAGCTGCAGAACGTACGTGCTAGCTGCCCATCGGCTGTCGTGTTTGCGGTGTGTTCAAATGCAACTTTTTTGGCCGTATCTGTTGGCATCTAGTTGCCGCTAGGCCTTTGAAGTGTTTTCGGTGTGTCAGGGCCAGTGTTGGGGGTAACTCATTACAAAAGTAATATATTACATGTAATATATTACTTTTAGCAGTAATTCAGTAATATAACTTATTACAATAGGACTTCAGTAATATTATACTAGTTACCTTGTCAAGTAACAAGTTACAAATTGAGTTAAAAAAAATGTAATCAAAGCACATGCAAATAACCACTATAGATGAGAATAACAAAGGAAAAAGATAACATTTAGAATTTTGGACGATTTACACTGATTTCAGACGGTATAAATTGTTTTTCGAGATGGTTCTGGGGCAGCGATGTCATTCTGCTACTGCAGTTATTTTGGTGAAAGTAGTGCAAAAGTAGTGTAATAAGTAACGAGTTACTCTGCACAGACAGTAATATTGTAAAGTAGCTTATTACTTTCAAATTAAAGTAACTAGTAATGTGTAGTATATTACATTTTGAAAGTAACTTGCCCAACACTGGTCAGGGCCTTCAGCCATGTTTAGCTTCCCAAGGTGTGAATGGGATTCGTGGCCCCCCAGAGCCGGTGTGTCAATCCCATAGAAATCCCATTTGAATCCTAACCTGACGCTGCCAGATGGATGTAAGTTCGTTCACATTTGTTTCACAACCAACATCCATCTGGGTTCGGCCAAGCTACATTGCTGAAGAGGGCGGTCACTTTTTTCAAGCTACTAGGCAGGTGATTGGATGGACCATCTGTCTGTCACCGTCTGGGCTTGCCAACGCCAACCAATCAGATCAACTTCCCTTCATGACGTAGCAGTGCCTGGTAAACACGAACAGCTAGGACTACAATTGCTAAATAGTTAGCATGGAGGTCGCAGATTTTTTGCTGTTTTTGTAAGGTGAATATTGGGTGCAACCATTGACTATTCAATTTGCCAAAAGAAAGAAGAATTACTGCAGATGTCTGACTGAGGATGAAGTGCAGGTAGGCCATTTTGCACGTTAAATGTAACTGATTGGATTAACTGATGTTACGTTAACGTTAGCAACATTTGCGCCGCCCGGAGGTTGGGGTGCTACGTCTGATGATTGATGATTAATGTTAACGTTAACAGCGATTCATTCACTAACACATATCGTTGTTCGTTTCTTCAGGGAACTGATGACACGATATGACACCGAGTGGCACGCACCCTGGACGGCTAACGTCATGGAGACGCAACACTCTGCTGCTTTGATACAATATAATGATTTAACGCTACTATTTAGCATTAAGGACTGGTGAATTTTAGCATATCTGTCAGTGGAATGGTAGATGTTTACGCATGACTGGAGAATGTTATTGGCTTACTTTTGTGATAATAAACTAAACGGAGAAAAGACGGCCGTGTGGTGGTGTTGTTACATAATCTGCTGGTCTTGAGGCACGATTGGGTAAAATGATAAGATGATGTAAATTCATAAAGATGTTGCTGTCAGATGAATCTGTGAAAGGGAGCTGCCTGGAGCCCAGAGGACGTCAAGGTACCAAGGTTCACAGAGAAGAGGAAAAACACCCTTAGGTTACACCATGCAGCATGTATTTGGATATAATCTCAAACTTTAAGAATGGTTCCTTCATCATCATCATCATCACTTTATTGTCAGACACAATGTTGTTTATTTATTCCTAGTATTGGCTCCCATGCCGTTTGTTTACCCCCTATCTAAAGTACAAGTGCAAAATCTTAAGCTATGTTCTATCGATAAACCAATTTCTCGAGTAACAGCTCCAGAATATCAGACATAAAGGACTACAATATGCTTGTAAGAGGTATATTCACACTTCACAGTATAATTTATGCAAGCGTCATATGGGGGAAAATATCAGATAAACTGATTGTTATACCTGAGATCTTTAATCTCGCCTGTATAACATAATATGTCACTCGGACACCAACGTGAGTTAACATGGTTTATTAAACAGCAGCCAACATTCCAATCATAGCAGAATACACTGCGTTCAGCTAACAGTAAAGGGACAATACATCACACTGATCTTTGCAGTTCTGTGTTGATTAGCTAATATTTCAGTGGCATTTTGATTAACGTTATGATTTATTTATATTATTATTATTTATTATTATTTATTATTTATTATTATTATTATTATTATTATGGTTTAACAGATTGCATGTTTACTGGGCAGTGGTGAGAAGGGCTTTGTGTTTGTGTGACTTGCGTGAATGGCTAACGGCTAGCCATTCACTAGCCTTACAGCTAGCTGATGGCTGCTAATAAGTTCTCCCAGCCTAGCAACGGTCTGAAGGCTATCTCCCCAAATTCTACAACAATGTCTTGTTTACTAATGTTCATAGTTAATAACGTTACAGCAATACAGTTACGGTTTCATACTCACTGTAAGATCAAGTGTTTAAAGTTTATGTTAGCTTATTGTTTTGAATAGAATGTTTGACTAGCCCATTGGAGCTAGCCTCGGTAGCCGCCGCCATGTTGAATAGTGAAAGAACTACAAACGCACAGGCGCCTCTCGGTGGCGTCACACCCGGTCTCGCCTAAAGCCCGTCCGTAGCTCACGCTGATTGGTTCGCCTGGGTGGCGGCCGATTTAAACTCCAATCTTGAGCCGGGACCAGACGGAGGTGGGATTGTGAATTTGTGGAACAATGCCGCCCCCATCTGGCGGAGTCAGGCTATTTGAATCCTGCCAGGCTGAAGATGTGGTGAAAATACGCCACTGCAAGCCTTTCTTTACCTTCTCCAAATATTAATAGTTTTAAAAATGGGTTTTATTTGAGTGGAATTCAGGGTGTAATGTGGCAACTACTGCTCTTCAAATGAGCACGCTCGCTGTTTGAGCGGGACAAACTCCTGCTAACCTAATGTGCTAGGCAGTTGAAGGGATCGCTGGTCTGTCACACATAATACTTTGACACTTTCGTCTTATATTTTTGTGTTGTGTCCAGTCCTGTTTGGTGGGAATCGTGGTTCCAGACCCAGAGGTCATGCCTGCCTGGGCCAAGAAGAAGGGCATGCTGGGCACCTACAAAGACCTCTGTAAAAATACGGTAGGTCACATGCTATATGACTCACTGGCCGTTCTCACCAAGGTGATTTTTCGCAGATTCGTGCGACGGGATTACATACAAAGTCAATGCAAATGTGTGAGTAGATGCCATTTTGCCCCAGGCAGCGTGAATGAGGGGAGTGATGCGAAGGTTTGCGGCGCGAATGACGCGATTATTCGCATCATCGCCCATTTGCTCGAGTTTAAAATATTCAACTTTGGCAAATAATTTACGCAAGTGAAGCTTTTTTTCGCCTTGGTGTGAACACACGCTTTGAAATAATATTATGCTGATCATATTTAGGCATTATTATAAATAAGAATCTGAGGTACTTCCTTCCTCTCTGTACAGGTACTAAAGAAGGCGATCCTTGAAGACCTGGTGCGTCTGGGCAAGGCCAGTGGCCTCCACTCTTTTGAGCAGGTAGGCAGGCAGTGATATTTGCATAATCGTCTCAAAAAATGTTGTTTTCTGCAGACTTTTGTTCAGCGAAAATGTGCAACAGTCTTGGCAAAAAAAAAAGGTCCAAATGTTTTCTATGTGCCAGCAGTACCTTAACTATGGATTAAGTGTAACAAGTATGATGATTACGTGAGTCAAATGCCCTTAATGCATTTAATCCTTAACCGCTCCAGTTGAGCTGTGCAGTTTAAGACTTATACTGGGTTAGGGTTATACTCTGGTTATACTGCAGCTCCAATGAATGTCTGTAAGTCTATATGAAACAAGGTGTTTCTGGAGTGGGGGCAAAAACAAAACATAAAACAGCAAAGATCAGCCAAGGGCTCGTGAGCGGATAAATAAAAGTTAAGCTAGTATCTTTTGGGAGTGCCAAAGATTACACTCTTTCTGGGAAAATGTGTTTGTTACCATTAAGAAATAAAACTAGGATGCGGTAGATACTGCTTAGGGTGGTGTTTTAATTTCTTACTTTGCTGAGGTTTTTTGTACAGCAGGTCTTCTCCTGAATGTTTTTTAAATTGTTTTTGAATTGGACAGGTCGTAGACTTATGATTTGTAATTTTGACCTGCATTGGGAGGTGTAGCCTACTTTTGTGCATCGGTGTGGATGAATGTGTGTTGACTGTTTTGTGGATGTGTGGTCATTTTGTGGATGTCTAGCAAGGTTCTTTGTCATAATTGCATTGTTTCATGTGTTTCATGTGTTTTTCATGTGTATTGTTGTGTTTTATCTTTTGAGACATGTCTGTGGTGGAACCAAAGACGAATTTCCACTTGTGGACAATAAAGTTTTCGTAATCGTAATCGTAAGAACATTCTGGGATATGAATTACCTAAGGAATTCAAGAAGATCTATCTCGGAGATATAAATGACTGTGTTGATGTTAAAGATAGGTATCTTCAAGATATTACTGATCACTACCAAGAAAGCAATAACCAGAAAGTGGTACAAAACTGAGCCCCCGACTGTGGACCAGTGGTTAGAAATTGTAAAAGAGATTTGTAT
This sequence comes from Poromitra crassiceps, assembly GCF_964638095.1. Taxonomy (NCBI): domain Eukaryota; kingdom Metazoa; phylum Chordata; class Actinopteri; order Beryciformes; family Melamphaidae; genus Poromitra; species Poromitra crassiceps. The sequence goes on from NC_139623.1 coordinate 38,525,880, forward strand.
TATGGAGAAATTGACATATAAGATCAGAGTGAGAGAGGATGTTTTTGATAGAAAGTGGGAGAAATGGTTGACTTACGAAACAATAGAAAATATACGCCAGTAACCTTGAATGTTTTTTTATATACCTGTTCTGACTTCCGTTTTTGTTTTGTTTTTCTATCTTCTTTATTGACAGAAAACTATTGATCAACATGCAATGTGAACCTGATGTATGCAACAACTGAAACTTAATAAACATCAAAGTGTAAAAAAAAAAAGTAAAAAAAAAAAAGTAAAGCTAGTATACTTACACTAATTTCACTAATTACTGCTTTGTATAATCTAATGGTATTACACACCTTGTCTACAGACTCATGTTCTCTGTGATACTATGCCTCAGCACTGCAGTAAGCACAGATTCTTAGTCTATTCTTAGTTTTAGTGGACTAGGCTTATTCCATGTTTGTGAAATGGACACTATATCGGTTTTAACCATTACTTAATGTCAAATGTAGACTAAAAATGTTGCTATTTTTAGACATGGCTTTGGGGAGAATCTGAAGAATCTCTGTTTCACTTTAATAGCTTTTCTATACATTTATATTTCCTTCCCCAAGGTGAAAAACATCTACATCTACAGCGAGATGTTCTCCATCCAAAATGGCCTCCTGACTCCAACGCTAAAGGCCAAGAGACCCGAGCTCAAGGAGTTCTTCAAGGAGAAGATTGAAGCCCTCTACAGCAGCATCTCCATGTGAAGGCCTTCAGACCCAAGAAGCATCTTAACTAAGATCCTCTTTGCCCATTGACTTACAGTGGAGAAAAGATACTAAACCTTAGGCTTAACATGCGTTTGGAAAGCAAGCCAAGCCAGGCCTGCTACCTGCTATCCACCCAAACACACTAAAAATGCCCTGTCCCCAGCAGCGGTAACTCATCAGCACTTTTACATTAAGCGATCCATACTTCCATCCTGTCCCTGTCCCTGTCCCCGTCCCCGTCCCCGTCCCTCTCCTCTCCTCTCCTCTCTTCTCTTCTCTTCTCTTCTCTTCTCTTCTCTTCTCTTCTCTTCTCTTCTCTTCTCTTCTCCCCTCCATCAGTCTAAATCGACCAACCAAAACGTGATCCAAATCCACCGTCTTGCACCTGCAAGCGTGACGTCTTTGTCTGTATTGTAGCTCAAGGAGATGTGTAGATAATGCTGACACCTGCAGGACAGTGACGGACTTTGAACCAAATGGACAACAGTGGATTTTCATCCAATCGAACAAGCTGCTGACAGCGGTGCCAGGAAGCAGGAACTGATTAATCTGTTGTGATACGACAGGGACTGAACTTTTGTGTTCAGACATCTTCAATTAGAGCAAAATAAAAGGCATTTCCTCTGTTTGAGTGTCCGAATGTAAAGTAGGGAGAGTAGCGGCCGTGCCACACACAAGTCCCACAGCGCTCCGTGTGGAGCGACTCAATGTTTCAGCCACGTCCAAAGCATAGCCCTCTTCATTCATTCATCTCTTCACGGCTGTGACCGTCAGTTTAGCCTGCATGTTCCTCATTTATATGAAGGCCTGGCCTACTGCAACATTCATCAACACAATCACAATCACAACTTTCAGTGACACTTTACAATACTGTACGCACAATTTGTAGTAGTTACTAATGAGGAACAAATGAGGTCAGTTTGTGAGTCGAGTAGATCATCATTAGTAAATCATTAGTGAATGATTAGTTAATTGAGAAACGAGTGTGGTCAGTTCTTGAGTAACGATTAACTGATGATTAGCTAATCTACTAACAAACAGACTAATAGTAAGTTACTCATTAGTTCCCTAATAACTAGGCTCGGGACGGTTTTCGATAATATTGAATATTGCAACATTTCCCGAATATCGGGATATTTTCAGAATTTCGTGATTTTGATTTTTTTTTTATTATTTTTCTTTTTCATATATATATAAATGTTCGATTTTAATGGACAGTCTTGCACAGTCTGCCCTGCTGCTGACCCTTATCTAACTTACTGTACATTATTGGTACTGTTAAGAGTTTGTTGCTGCAAAGAGAGCGGTAAAGAAAGGAAGTGAATGCTATACAACCTCTCAATCCTTTATTCATACTACTAATCATAATATGCAATGTATGTACCTGAAACATAAAATACAATAACATATAATAATAATTATACCACCACCACCCCACCCCCGGGTGAGAATATCGTATATCTCGATACTTGGGCGGGACTATATCACGATATTTAAATTTGGATATCGCCCAAGCCTAATATTAACTAGACTAAATTTTGTGTACAGTATTGTAAAATGTTACCATACTTTCTTTTCATTCATCTTTGCACTTAGAATGTCAGGTAAAAAGAAAAACAAAAGAAATAATGCAAAACCAGGGGCTCAGGGCAATGCATGCAGTTTGCCCTGCAATGCTGGGACCGTTACCGTATGACTTGAAAAAGATGAGTATTTCTTTGTGGGCATTAATAGCAGGTTGTAAATTAATAAGCCGTCCACAGCCACTGCTGCTAGTGCAAGGCTTCGTAATGTAGTCAAGGCCTATGATTTCCATTCACTGAGGGAAGATAGAACCACCATGGACTTTCAAACAAAACTTTTTTCTTTCTTTCTTTTTGTTTACACATAGAAGAAGTAATGTATAGGCTTTCTTTTTTTTGTTGATTACCGTCCCACAGCATAAACCAACAATGTGGATGTACATAAATGAGGACAGCTAGATGTAAGCATATTTATTAAAACAATGGTTTGAATGGATTTTGTTTTTCTCTTTTTGCGTGTAGTGAGATGAATTGTACTATTTATTGATCTATTCTACTGTCAAATTGAATCAGCACCATATCCTTGTAATGATTGAGTGCATCAATAGGGAGAAGGGAGGGCAGGGAATGGGATCAGGGCAGAGAAATAAAAAATATTCTGGAATGATTTTAAGCTAGTGTTGTTGTGTATTCCTTTCTTCGAGACATGATCAGAAATATTGGATACTTGTTCTTCTTGATTTTGCAAATGGAATTGGATGCATCGTGGAAGTTTGATATATGAGAAGTATGTGTATGTCTCTGTGTGTGATAGACAAATATAAAATGCAAGTGTAAAATTGAAATTGAGATTAATCTCAAGGTCAAAAATACATAGGATTTCATTCAGGCGGAAAGCTTGGGATTTTACAGATGGAGCTGCGGAAGTAACACTGAAACGTGTAGTTCCTCGAATGGGGCACTTGAGGCTGGCTCCAAAAGGGAATTGTTCAAACGGTTCAATGGTTCTTAATGGTTCAAAACACAGTTTGGTCTATATAGCTAATTTCACCTTTCATAACAACTGTGAATTTCTATATAACTCACCCGTTTAGAGTAAAATAGATGATAGAAAAGACTATGTTTTGACAGGTCAGGATTGACAGGTCGCCTGTGCAGCAGGGATCGCGCAGCTTGCCGATCACGGACCAGCAGCAGGTGGAGCTGCGGCTCTGGGAAACCTCTCATCTTGTGCCATCGAGAACGCCAAGATGGCGACGGCCACCCTAGACTTCAAAACGGGAGTTCAAAAACCAATAGGTGACGTCACGCTGACTCTGTCCACATTTTTAGACAGTTGATGACTTGATTTCAATGGATGAAGAATGTTTAATTAGGTCTCTGTTGTGGGTCGTCTCAAAATTCTAAAATATGTTATAACAAAGTTGGAAATGACAAATGAGAAAACATATTTGGGCCCTGAGATCTTGTAGAAAAATCAATGTAACATTTCCTATAACAGGGACAGACGTGTATCTGAGGTAGTGACATTCACATGACTACATGGTGTTTTACTGCTATATGTTTTTGGCCAGCGCAAGCGGGCCCTATGTCTGGCTTTGTCCAGTCCAATTTGCATGACGATTTGAGTGCCGATGCTCGTGAACGCTTTACCGCGCTGGCCATATGCTAGGTAGGTTCCGACCTAGCCTTGTTTTAAGTAGGGGAGCAGTGCCACAATTGTAAGACTTTTTGGTTTTGGCTAAATTATTCAGAGACTGTCACTTTCAGACAAAATATTTTCATGTCTGTTCTTGTTCTGGAGTGAAAATTAACCCCCCCCCCCCCCCCCCATCAGTCTCTTTATTGGTTTTCCAGCAGACAGTAGCTACAATACAATTTGCCAAGTATACCAAGAGAATATGAAGTGTCTGCACGGTAAAGTAAAGTATATTCACCTTATGCAGAAGAGACTGCTTGAGAGACTAACAGGAAGTGTAAATACAATTGGAAGTTCCGATTGTATTTACACTTCCTGTGACTCATAAACCTAGGCCCAATTCCAATCCGCCCCCTTACTGACTCAAGCCCTTAGAGGCACGTTCACGTGAAGGGAGTGAGGGTTTAGGGATGTCCCACGGTGAAATCGCAAAGTGAACGAGGGCTCAGAGTGAGCCCTTTCTGCCCCCTTACCGTAAGGGAGCAGCTATGGCCACTTAGGCAAAGGGAATTGCCCACAATGCATAGCGTTGTGAGGTATAAAACGGGGAAGGCTGCAAATATCAGTCAAAAAAATAAAAGAACACACGCGCGAAACGAACGCGGTGTTTGCGAGTGCGCTGGAATGCCTTAATTGACAATGAAACATTACATTAATAGGGATTTCAGATTAGACAAAAATATTATATCAGAGGAATGCAAGTAGTTATTTTACACAATCCTAGAATAATCATCAATCATTTCTATTACAATTGCAATCACAACTTTTTTGATGAATGAGAAATAGTTTTACCGAATCTGTATTGTACAGTATTGACATTGTGTATAATGTTGGGTGACATGTCATTATTATGCTTATTTTAATTATAATTCCACATGTTGCAGATTGCAGATTTTGCAGTAGGCTACATTTATTTTTAAATGACAGAGCCAGAGCCTGGCTGAGAACAGACTCATCAGGGAGTCTATCCCTCAAACACTTTAGGCATCTTGACAATAAACAATATATAGCGAGCCCCAAACGTGCCAGAGTCAACATCATCTTGTCAAGTGCAAAGGGCTCTGCTGTCCCAATCCTCATATTTATCCAATGTGGATCCCTTCCACACTTGATGACTCAACCACTTTCAGATGGCGGCCATTAGAGGGACTGAGGGGTCAGGGCTTGAGTCTTTAGGGGGCGGATTGGAATTGGGCCCTAGTCTGGTTTTGACCAGGTGAGTCAGACTAGTTTGAGCAGGTAAAACAGCCGGCGTTTTGAACAGGAACCAGCTCAGTGGCCTTGTGGTCTGAGTGTCCGCCCTGAGACTGGGAGGTCGTGAGTTCGATCCCCGGCCGAGTCATACCAAAGACTATAAAAATGGGACCCATTTGCCTCCCTGCTTGGCACTCAGCGTCAAAGGGTTGGAATTGGGGGGTTATGATTCCCGAGCGCGGCGCACGCTGCCGCTCACCGCTCCCCCAGGGGATGGGTCAAATGCGGAGAACAAATTTCACACATTGTGTGACAATCAGTGGGACTTTACGGCCCAATCCCAAACCAGCCCCTATCCACTACCCCTCCGTTTGCGCGTTCCCACGGAGGTCCGCCATATTAAGGGCCGTCCCAAACCAATTCCTACTGAGTGGAGGCGGCTTGTCAAACCCTTAAATAGTGAGTCTGCACTGGTGCAGGCTCGCCGACGGTTGCTGCAGAAAGTATGTCCGGAGGAAACATCATTCAAGTGTAAGTTAGTTCCGTCTACTTCTTCCAAGTATTTTAGATCAAACACACACCTTTATTTCCCTCACAGTGACTTTACATCTCGAACTAAATCATGGAATATGTCGAGTTATTAGTCCACAATTGAGAGGTATAGGCTACTGTATTCAAGACAAAGTGGCTAAATGAGAGCTAAGCATAGACCTAATATAAACACAGTCAGGGAGTTTTGACCCACCTGTCAATCCACAGATGTGTTCCGACGCGTCGGAAGCGAATTCCTGAAGAATCGACCTTGGTTCGAAAAACACCGCAATAACGCTCAGCGAAAAGGACTTAGAAGGTTTATTTTGTAGCCCATGTGTGTCTTTTTCATATTTGTGGATGGTTATTAATTAAAGAATATATACATTTTGTGTGTAGTCTAAAACATGTCTATGCATAGACAACATTATCCTGGGCTAAATGAGAGCTAAGCATAGACATAACGTTAAAATCTTGTGCTCAGATAAATTACCTTTTATGCTAAGGTGGAGGACTTCTCTAGTGTATATTTTTGTATTTACTGCTAATTATTCATTTTAATAATGTATTTAGTGCTTGGTCTAAAATAGGTCTATTAGCCGGCTATATGAGAGCTAAATCATAGACGCCCCGTTGAAATCACGTCTATTGTGGAACAGCATGACAGCTGCGGCAGAGGCAACGCGTCTGTCCATCTCCATGGTGACGGCTCCTTCCTGTTTCCGGTAAGGTAGCGAGGGCGTCTCACTTGTTCGGCTTCTCTTTTATGCCCTCCCCTTAATCAGCAGTGCCCTCTACAGCTGCGAGTGGAACTCCATTTGGAGTGGCACTCGGTAGTGAAGTCGTAGTGAGTAGGGAGTGGTTTGGGATTGGGCCTTCCTTTACCTTTAGGAAGTCATGATACAACAGGGTCAAGTGGGCGGGGCTGCATAAGGTGAATACAAAGGGAATACTTGTGCAATAGAACACTCCCCAGTCCCCTCTAATCTTTATTATTACAAAACAAAAAACAAACAAAAACGCAAACAACAGTTGTAAAAAAACACAAATGCAATTGTGTGTATTGTTTACTTGGAAGCCAAATGTCATTTACTCTAGTGAGTGAGTTTCATGACCCTTAGGCCTTTCCAAATTGTTAAAACCCCATTGCATTTTCAATAAGCATCGTTTTCCACACACACACACACACACACACACACACACACACACACACACACACACACACACACACACACACACACACACACTAAATAAAGCAGCAGTGAGGCTGTCTTATTTTTCAGATACATGTTAAACAGTCAACAGTTGATTGATAAGATTTAAACCGCTGTCTGCAGATCAGATGATGGCTGAGGCAGAGTCAACTCAGATATTCAAAGCAGGTGATGATTTCTAAGGAGACACACAACCTCAGAGGGTGACGCCGAAGGAGTCTAATGAAAGAGAATGGGATGCATTCTTTCAGAGATGTAGAAACAGAAATGCCAAACACAGTAGTGTTTTCAGAAGTTTTATTTCCTCTCAACGCTGCTAGGCTGAAACAACCTAATGACATTTATTATTTTGCACAGGCAATTTAGAGTAGATGTGAGTAACGTTACTGTACAGACAACAAACCATAAAGGTATCAACTCAAGAAGTAAGATGTTATACATGAGTGGAATGACCAAGCCTCCATGTCATGCAGTTGACTATTTCAGCTATAGTTGTAAAACGGATGAGCTAGCTTTATTGCTGAATGACACTGGCATGAATTAGCCTTACAACAGTCATGTCCAAATTAATAGATAGCATAGGACACAATAAGCATTATTGTTTACATGTGTCATGTCAAAATTTTTATCCCTTGATGAATCTTCACATCAATTTGATGCATTTGAACGTAAATGAACGTTATATGCGTATGTCTGCTGTGGATTAGCCAGTCGGTTAGTAGTACATCCACACAGCAGCCAAGCTAGGCGTTTATTGCTTATTAAAAAGGATCCCCATTATCTGCCGCCTAGACAACAGCTAGGGCCCTATTCTCCCACAGGCCTTAGGCGCAAAAACTGGCCTTAAACGCAAAAAAACGTGCCTTGCGCCTGCCTCGGGAAGATAGCAACATGGCTTTAGGCCCAAAATGCGCTTTACGCTAAACAGGCGTGGCGCAGTGCCAGAATAGGCCAGAATACCGGCCTAACGATATCTTCTGCCCTGGCGTTAATTTAGGGGTTAGCGCTTTTCAAAACCAGGCCTATTCAGTGCGCCAGTTGCACGGAGCTCTCCTCTGACTCTCTGTCCCCCCTCTCTCTTGCTCATCAGACAGGCACAATACGACTGCTGGAAAAAAAAGTTTGCCGGTTCTCTCTCTCTCTCACTCCCTCGCACATCAGACAGCAGACAGCAGACAGGCACGCCACAGATGTGAAATCTCCCAGTATGCATTGAGGTGCATTGAGGCGAATCCGTTTGAGAAGATCAATAGCAACCAAATCAGCTTAAATAGGGTAAGTGGTAGATCGAAATAATATTTCTCTTAACACAATTGCAATTGTGGAACATTTCAATATTGGACAAAATAAAATTGCGAAATCAAATCACAACCCTCTGTGAAACATATATGTCATCCTAGGGGCTATATATATCCCTTGCAGATTTAACGTGATTTAGATAAGTGACAGCGTAACGCGGTTCTACTGTCATGTCCTATACTGTGATGTCCGCTCCAATAAATTGGCCCTACTTCACATTTAGTTTTACAATAAAAACACATTTCTGCAATGACTTTACATAGTGTAGGCTATATTTATGTGCATCATCCTACCTGCAGCAGGGGAGAGAAAACAATATTCTGGACAAACTTTGGTAACCCTTTATTTTACAGGTACCCTAGTTACATATGAACTATTTGTAATTACACATGAACACCAAATGTAATTACACAGTAATTACCAATAGTTCTAAATTACGTTCATATGTAGTTACATTGTAACAGACCTGTAAAATGGAGTGAGTCTGTTCAACTGTAGTTCATATGTAGTTACATTGTAACAGACCTGTAAAATGGAGTGAGTCTGTTCAACTGTAGTTCATATGTAGTTACATTGTAACAGACCTGTAAAGTGGGGTGAGACTGTTCAACTGTAGTTCATATGTAGTTACATGGTACCGGACCTGTAAAGTGGAGTGAGACTGTTCAACTGTAGTTCATATGTAGTTACATGGTACCGGACCTGTAAAGTGGAGTGAGTCTTTTCAACTGTAGGTCATATGTAGTTACATGGTAGCGGACCTGTAAAGAAGCTCCCGGCTGGGACAGAGATTGCTAAAACCCAGTGGTGGATTCGAACCACTGAACTTCTGATTGCAAAGCAAGCGGCTTTAACCACTCAGCCACGAGGGCTTTCCAAATTTCATGGTGGAGTTTAAGAGGATAACTGTATGTCAGTCAGATGTAGTTGCTGTCACTTCATAGCTTTGTTATTATACACAGAGACTTGGGGGAAAATATTGATACTTTATTTAGTTGTAGGTATGATTTTGTCCAGAATTCCAATACAAAAATTATAATAAAAGTATTGTAGATATAGAGGTAACAGTGAAACTATAATCAAAATAGCCATTCTTCTACATTCTAATTGTTAGCTTATTGTAAATGAGTCATTTCCCCATCAATTTCCCAATTTCTCAATTTGTTGGGGACCCAGTCGAAGCCCCTCAAAGACCCCTTTGGTCAGCAGACCCCCGGATCATCTCTCCCCAAAGTCTATACCCCCCCCCCAGTCTATAAATCCCCTAATCCGCATAAGGGGGGAACTCCCCCCTATTTGCTAAATAAATTGTATGCACTGTGCTCTAGAAACATTTAGTTATATTTAAAGATTTTAAATAAAAAAAATGCATTCTAATAATTTTCTGAATTGTGGTTTAAATAGTGCCATGAGCCATTTACAGCTCATGGGGGGGGGGGGGGGGGGGTCTGGCACAGTCACACTGCAGAAATGCATTCACATTAATCAATATTGCCTGTCTTTCAAGCTACAACTAACAAAGTATCTAACAAAGTCTATGCTTATAATACCAAAGCTAGGAAGTGACAACTACATCTGACTGACATACAGTTATCCCAAACTCCACAAGTTGGAAAGCCCTTGTGGCTGAGTGGTTAAAGACGCCTGCTTTGCAATCTGAAGTTCAGTGGTTCGAATCCCCCACTGGCTTTTAGCTATCTCTGTCCCAGGCCAGAGCTTCTTTACAGGTCCGGTGCCATGTAACTACATATGAACTACAGTTAAATAGACTCACTCCACTTTACAGGTCTGTTACCATGTAACTACATATGAACTACAGTTGAATAGACTCACTCCACTTTACAGGTCCATTACAATGTAACTACATATGAACTACCGTTGAATATACTCACTCCACTTTACAGGTCTGTTACCATGTAACTACATATGAACTACAGTTAAATAGACTCACTCCACTTTACAGGTCTGTTACCATGTAACTACATATGAACTAAAGTTGAATACACTCACTCCACTTTACAGGTCCGTTACAATGTAACTACATATGAACTGCAGTTGAACAGACTCACTCCATTTTACAGGTATGTTACAATGTAACTACATATGAACATCATTTATAACTATTGGTAATTACTGTGTAATTACATTTGGTGTTCATGTGTAATTACAAATAGTTCATATGTAACTAGGGTACCTGTAAAATAAAGGGTTACCCAAACTTTCACCAATCTAATCTCATTGTGACATAGGGATAGGCTATTTTTTTCTAGCCAATGCGTTTAGAACATTCTTTTCACTTTGATCTTGCTATAGTGTAGCGTATTTACATGCTTGCAGTATTTAAACTGCAGTTAGATTGGTTTGAGAAGCATAATAATATGGAATAATAGCCTATATATGGAGACAGACAGACGAAATGAAAGGGAGGGGGGAGATCAGAGCCCTCGGCTTTTCTGGCTTTACTGGATTGCTCCAAGGAATTGGAGCTTAAAAGGCAAGCTTGTGACTCGTTTACTGCACTTCTCCAATGAGCAGACTGTGCATAATTTTATGCTTAAAAGGCGTGGTTGTAATGCTTAAGGCTGCGTGTAGCGCCGATACCAAAATATGGAGTGGGCTGGTCCACGCCCATTAATCTGCGCTGCGCTGGGCGCTGGGCGCAGTTTATAGGCTGATGCAAGATAGAGCCCCTAGTCTTCCTGGGGTCCAAATAGGCTATAGTGATAATATGATATAACGCTAGGGATAACAGCCGTGACAGACAAGGAAATCTGTAGTTGTGCAAGCTTACTATGCTAACGTTAGCGACACAAGCCAAAGCTAAGATAACTAGAACGACCGCAACACGGACTTATGCCTCCGCCATTAGTTCATTCTACAGTCCAAATCACCATTTGAGGCAAATTGGAAGAAATTCCGTCAAGGCACTCGTGAGATGTTGCGTTACAGAGCTTGAAAATTGGGTGTGTGAGGTCACAGTGACCTTGAACTTTGACCACCAAAATGTAATCAGTTCCTTGAGTCCAAGTCGATGTTTGAGACAAATTTGATGAAATTCCGTCAAGGCATTCCTAAGATATCACGTTAACAAGCTTGAAAATGGCGTTCGAGAGGTCACAGTGACCTTGACCTTTGACCACCAAAATCTAATCAGTTCATGCTTGAGTCCAAGTCCATGTTTGAGACAAATTTGATTAAATTCCGCCAAGGCATTCCTGAGATATTGCGTTAACAAGCTTGAAAATGGTGTTTGAGAGGTCACAGTGACCTTGACCTTTGACCACCAAAATCTAATCAGATCATCCTTGAGTCCAAGTCGATGTTTGAGGCAAACTTGATGAAATTCCGTCAAGGCATTCCTGAGATATCCTGTTAACTCATTGAGTGCCAATGACGACAACCGTCGTCAATTCAAATACTAACGTAGAGTGCCAATGACGACGATTGTCGTCAATTGCGTTTTTTGACGGTGGGACGTGGATCAAAGCCTGATCCATCTCCTGTGAAAGTATGGTGGATGTTGAATGTGTAAAAGCTATTTTACGGACCCATTAGGTGGCGACAGTGCTCTCCAGATTAGAGAAAGGTCAGGAAAACAGCAGGAAAAAGCCGTGATGAAAGAGAAACCGATGCATGCTGCAGCCAGAGCCATATAGATTGCTCTGGCTGGAGCTAACGTTAGCTGCGAACAGCAGTCAATCCGCGCCCACAACTGAGCCCCTCTGTCTCTGCTGCATAGTTTCTCCACACGATTAGCCGCCAGAAAAGCAGCACCCGACGCCGAAGGGCCAAACCATTCTCAGCAGTCCGGTTTGGCTTTTCGGTGTCGCGCTGGGAGCCGGCGCACAAAAACGGAGCGCTCCGAAAATAGACGCTGGGTGCGTGAGGCTGTGTGTTAGTGTGGGGAGGAATTTGCAGCTGAGGGGGGGGAGAGGGGGGTGGGGCACGCAGGGCACCACACAACTACACCACGTCACTACATCAGAAAATATTAGCTTCAGAGTCAGTGAATGTGCTTGAAATGCTTCATTTCACAAAAGGCTGAATATCTCAGCTTCTAATTTGAAACGTCTGTTTTTGCTGAAAACAACCTATCTTCTCCGGCTCATAACTAAAGAACGGAAAATGGTATCAATAAACTTTTTTTTGCTGATGATACAATAGAGTCTCCTCGTTCTTTGTGCGTGTTCGGTGTTTACATAGTAATATCACACAATATTCTGTGGGCCTCGAGACATCACTGAAAACGCTCTGAAACTCTGGCACTGGGAGCGTCCGTTCTCCAAAAGTGGCTGGCACTCAATGAGTTAACAAGCTTGAAAATGGCGTTCGAGAGGTCACAGTGACCTTGACCTTTGACCACCAACATCTAATCAGTTCATCCTTGAGTCCAAGTCAATGTTTGAGGCAAATTTGATGAAATCCTGCCAAGGCATTCCTGAGATATTGCGTTAACAAGCTTGAAAATGGCGTTCGAGAGGTCACAGTGACCTTTTTACCTTTGACCTTTGACCACCAAAATCTAATCAGATCATCCTTGAGTCTAAGTGGATGTTTAAGGCAAATTTGATGAAATTCCGTCAAGGCGTTCCTCAGATATCGCGTTAACGACCCTCGTACGGACGGACGTACGTATGAACGGACGTACATACGGACGGACAACCCGGATCCATAATAAAAACACATTTCCACTTACCGTACCGAAACGGGGTCCGCTCACTATGCCAACAACCCGCAATGCGAATGGGGTCCGCTCAACTGTTCCTTTTCCTCTAAATCCGAATCTGTCAAACGGTCTCACTTTCACACTCTTTTTTTGTGACTCTTTAGCTCAGTGCAGCTAGCTAAAGGAGGCTACAGGCAGCGTACAGGCACAGCTGGCCCAGTCAGTTGCTCTAGGCTCAGTCTGCGTTTGCTTTGAGTGACAAATCAGGCGGCCAATCATAGGGGCGCCTCACCGGAGCGCCTCATCGGCCAATCAGACCAGGGCCTTTGTAGAAAAAACTGAGTATACTGAGCTGCAGAGGGTAAATACAAGAAAAAAAATCGAGAGGTCTCCAAATCCCAAACAGAATGCATGACCTTATTTTAAAGACCCCTGACAAATGTTTAAAACAGCAGAAAACCACACAATATGGGACCGTTAAAAAAACAACATTGAAGAGATATTTTCTTTAAACCCGCATTTTCTTTTACGTTTTGGTCCCAGTGAAATGTTATGCGATCTCTCCTGTTTCTAAATATATCTGTACCGTTTGGTTTGAACCAGTAAAACTATTTTTTATACGCATTTTACAAAATGTGTATGGGAAAATAAATGGCGGATGAAAATCTCTGGTACAGTGCGGAAGCAGGAAGTAGGCGGTCACTTTGCCTCATTTCACAGTGTTGGTTCTGCTAAAACAAGTTGTCCACTAGATGTCAGTCTCAGGCCTGTATTTTCTTCAGTACTCTTCCTCTCATTCTTCCTTGACTGCCCTTTTTTGTCTATTTTACATGTAAAATATGTATCTTGTTATTATTTACTCTCAGCATAATTAGCTAAATCTGTGAATATATGTAAATCTGAATATGTAAATATTTGTAATTGTACACATGAATGAGTCATGTACAGACAATATCTATTGTAAAATCAAATGAATAACTTGTTGGATACTCTTGTGAATTTCTTGGCCCTGCATGGTTCTAGCTGTGAACTTTAACAATGTATTGTACTGTTTCTTACAAGCAGCAGAAATATGAATACATTTCACGCTGTCATGATTCTCAGATTTTCAGACAGACAAAACATCAACACAGCGAATCCCCCACTGACCACGTGGTACCCAGCCAAAAATATCAGCCAATCGCGTATTTTGCAGGAGCAGCAGTGTCCGATCAGCCAATCAGAAAAATGTAGTGGGTGTTACCAAGCAGTTCGTGTGACTAATGCCTGTCATATGACTCTGACACCCATGGAGACAGTTACAAGGAACAAGATTTGCTCGTGCATTTGAAAAGGAAAGAGACCTTCTGTACCCAAGTTATTTTGGTACAAAATGCCTCCGACTCTTTTTCAGAAACTTTTTAACAAAAGAAATGCATTTTCGCCGCCCCCGAGGTGTAGCAAGGAGGACCCAGCTTTCAGGTATGTAATATTGTGTGTGTGTGTGTGTGTGTGTGTGTGTGTCAGTGAGAGTGTGTGTATGTGCCATTTAGGATTCTCTTCATAGTGGCTGGAATGATGACACCGTTTTATCGCGGTGAGATTTGAACTTACAGCATATTTCTAGACTCTAAAATTCCCAGTGCAAAGTGCAGAGAGACCATTGTTTTGTTTGGTTAGCATGCTAATGCTAGCTAACAGACGCTAGTGGGGGCTGCACACGCTGTCCCTTTGTGGAACTCGTGACTTTTCCCGACTCCTTTACAGTGTTACTGTGACCCGTTTGCTGCGCATACTGAATGGTAGCTGATAATAAACGCTTTCTCGCTTCCTCAAGTGTGGTCAAATGTGTATTTACTCGCTGTTAAGTTCCACTCAGCTGAACGCCGTGTCCCGCTTTCTCCTTTGTCTCCCCAGTTGATCTTTGTATTTCTGAGGAGGGTTTCAGGGCAGCTAAAAGCGTGGAGTAGCGTCACGTATTTGTTGCTTATCGGGAGCTATAACCCTGATAATAACTTGGTGCAAAGTACAACTCTGTGGGCTTCTCCCAGTCTTTCTTTCTCAGGCAGCGGAGGACGACACCGTGTGCTCTGTCTGTCTGTAGGAGCACATGTGACTGCTCAGTCGGCCTGTGATGACACACTGACGGCAGGCGAGCAGTCTCTAGTGTACGTGCTGTAGGCTGGGGAGTGGACGTGTGCGTCGTGGTCGTGATGATGAAGATGATAATCGTGCATGATCATGCAAGGGTGTGTGGATTATTATGTGACACATTGTCTAAACTGTTATTCAATTTTGCATCTTTATTTCTGCACCGAGAGCATGGCCTTATCCATAACAACCGTTTAGGAGTAGTTTTATTATAACCCTCCAACACCACCAGTCCACCACAAGATATACCACTTTGACATTGTTTTGATTGACAGCCAGTCCACCACAAGATATACCACTTTGACATTGTTTTGATTGACAGCCAGTCCACCACAAGATATACCACTTTGACATTGTTTTGATTGACAGCCAGTCCACCACAAGATATAACACTTTGACATTGTTTTGATTGACAGCCATTCTTTTTACATAATGTTGAGATGAGGTAATAACCCACATTTTGACTTTTACATTTTATTCCCAACATGTTAGAAAAGATAAAGATGAAAAAACTCGAATCAAGAAAAGATTCGCAAGAAAATGCCAAACAAGCACAATTGAATTCCCACAGCAAGCATACAGCAAATTCTCAAGCAATATCAATTAATAATTAATGTCCAAAAGTGAGTAGGAAGAAGTGAATACCTTTTGATGATCTAGATACACATACATCTGCAGTGCACATGTACAATCACACGTATAAACATAATATCTCTATGCAAATTTACATACACATATTGCATAGGCAATGCAACAAAAAAAGCCATTGACACATAACCATCTATCTACATACATACATACATTACATACATACATACATACATACAGTAGCATAGCATAATGGTCCTCCAGTGATCAGCCCAACTCCCAGTCAAATATAGTTAAGAACATATACATATCCAACTCGCCATCTTCGGCTGTTCGGAGTCCTCTCTGAACTTCCCTACAGCTGTGCAACAATCTCTGACACAGGGGACAGCTGTTAGCCTGGTAAACCAGCCGGTCACGTGAACTTAACATTTCATTTAGTTCTACCAGTCCGTCTGGCCTCAAGCTTTCACGCAGTGTTTGCAGTGGGTGGAAGTTGGGCAGGTCTTGACAGACAACTCCTTCAGCCAATCAGCGTTGGATCCAGTCAAACCCAAATCCACTCGGGAGAACGGCGAAAACATATTTTCCGCCGAGAAACTCCGCTGTTGCAAACTCCTGTACTTGTTTAATTGTTGTTATTGAGTCTATTTCTGCAATAACTGCACTTTATGGCTGTTTAAACTGGACGAACATTGACGTTACTCTTCGAGGCCAACAAGCATGGAGGCAGCCATTATTGTTTTCCCAGCTGCATTCCTGATTGGCCGGTTACAATGTCAACTACGAGGTGTGTTGCTGATTGGTTCGTATGCTTTGCAGTTTCTGCAAAAGCCCTCCCAGGGCTTGAGGCCAGACGGTCAATAATTGTGTGTGTGTGTGGGTGTGGGCTGGCTGGCTGGCTGGCGTTGGTCCTAGAGCAAGCAGGCAGGGGCCCTGGGTTTCTATTGGTCAGCTGTGCTGCTCATACCTCTGGCATGAGCTCTGCATTCATCAGGCATCAGCCAAGTGGTCAGCAGAGGAGAGGAGGACACCAGTTGAAGAAGGAGAAGAAGCTACAACACAGAATTTCAACCCTAAAATGAGTAGATGAGAGGAAGAGGGCTTGAGTAGAAAGGAGAAAGAACATTTAGGATCATGGGAAAGTAAATGACTGGGAAGAGGTTGAGTGGATCCAGTGAGTTGAGGTGAATCAGCGGAAAGGGTTTTTAGATATACGAGAAGAAAGGGAGGTTGTAGATTATGTAGGTTTATCTATAACTATAAGGTCTTGTGTTGTGTGACAGGAGGGACGAAAACAGACAAACAGGGTGGGTATTATTGGAGAAGGTAATTGTAAATGCAAAGATAGTGTTTGGAGTGAAGCAATGACCACCTGTCCGCCAGTTTTAAGCATCGCACCTGACTGAACTACGTTGCTAGTTTTGTTCGATTTCCCAAAGCCCTCAGCTATTGCCTTAGCAGCCGCGTGATACGACTGATAATGAAAGAGACAAGACGTGTTGAATCATCCATAATCTGCTTAGGTAGGTAGGGTATAGTGTGGACTCGTTTGGGGGGGCGGGGCACTCGGGAGTCAGAGGGGGTGATTAATCAATCACCTAAAGGATTGATTAGGCGATTGATTGACTAATAATGTTATCACATTATTAGTCACAAGTCACAATCACCTTTGGATGATTTCATAGCTGTTGTGTTTGGTGCAGTTGAGTCAAACCCACCTTAGTTTGGTTGTTTGTCAGTTGGCCTTCGTAAATGCGTAACTGATAACCTGAGAATCTTATCTTTGGTTTTACAGGTATCATAGGTTTGGCATCACAATGCTTCACTAATAGTGCTCAACTGTATAGTACTTATCAAAAACAGTTACAAAGTAATTCACACAGCAGCAAATAAGGAAAATGATATGCATCGATATGAAAATTTTGGCCCGCCCCATACGATAACTAATATTAACATTGCTGTTATGGCCGATAACCAATATTTACCAATGTTGATGATCTGTATAAAAACACATTTCTATGATAATCAAACTGTTTGTGTGTGTGTGTGTGTGTGACGTGTGTCTGTGTGTGTGGAAAAACAGTGAATTTGAATAAGTAATGCATTTCTTTATTTCCAAAAATGTTTCCTGATATGTATGTATGTATATATATATATATATCAACATTGCAACATACTGATATGATTGCCGCCGTTATATTGTCCATCCCTATAAAAATGATCAATCCTAAAAAAACAGCAGCATAAAATAAGCAGATAAAATAACAATAAACAAGATTATATCAATCTAAACACAAAAACTAAATATAAGTACTATGTTTATAAAAGTAGTGCTGGTGCTCTAATGGCACATTTCCACCGTATCAGCGTGGCCCCGCCCAGCTCGTCTCGCTTTTTTGTCTCATTCACCGATCAAAAACCTGGACAGCCCGGGTTGAGTCGGGGTTGAGTCGTGCTAGTTTTGGTCCCTGCTTTGTTGAGGTTCCAGCTGGTACCATACGGTGACGTGAAAACACTGCAGACGACTGATTGGTCAGGCAGAATCATGTCTACTGTATCTACTGTCAATGCTGGATACCAGTTTAGTGGGGCTCTCTTCTGTTATTTCCATCAGTCTTTTGCTGCCTTCGGCTCTGGTGAAATAAAATCGGGAAGCCCTTTGTAGTTGTGTGCTATGTTGGCTCCGCCGGAGGTGGGGATTTAGCGAAGCCGCGGTCTTGCCTGGTGAGTTGCCACCGGGGTAGAGGCTTCCCTTCTCCCCGTAGCGTAACCCCTGTCCCCCGCACAGCGCATGCATGTGAGTTTGAGTAACAACAAAGTGATATCCATTCTCCTAGCCGATTGTCACATTTGCCCATGTACACTGTAGTGTAGGTCATTTAGAGGCACCAGTATTCCAGTTTAAAAGTTCCGTGTATGGATTTAATTTTAACGTTATAGCCTACTTCGGCTATGGACGGAGGGCAGATATGCGGTTGCTATGATGACCAGGTGTGGGCGGAGGCGAGTAAACTTGCTATGGAAACAGAGTCTATATCAAGTAGAGACGAGTAAGACCAGGTCGAGTAGAGCTGTACTGTGCTGTTATATGTGGTGGAAATGAGCCATAACTGAGAAGGCCCAATCACCATTTGTTTTCTACCTGGATTTTGTATTTTTTGATCAAAAAAGTGCCTTGCCCCAGAATCTCAGGCTAATTAAAAGCTCAGAACGTAGCGAGGCACTAGTCTAACACGAGCCTTAAAGGTGATGGATAAATCTTGGAAGTTTTGCTGTTGTGCAGCAAACCCATTGCCCTGCACTACGCTGCGGCTGCACCCATCCATCCATGCAAAGCTTGAACCCAGCACAGTCCTGTGCAAAATAGCAGTGAGGGCAGCAAGCTGGCCGACCCTGCCTCAAACGCCTCTCCTGTTTCCCATGGCTGCAGCGCGTGGCCAGGGAGAGCATACTGTACATAACGCTGACAGCTCCTGGCTCATCCCTGGACCAGCCACAGGCCTGAGACCCAGCCAACCCCACCACCCCCACGCACGCAGGCACCCCTCCCACTCTCCCACACTGACCACCCTGCCCTGGTTGTCCCTGCCGCCGCTGCCTGCTGGGGAAGCTTCCGTCCTGACCTGGGTTGGCCAACTCAATGTAGTCTTGGCTTGCACTGAGCCAGAAGTGGATGGAGGCCGTGTGCGTGCTAGGGCTGGGCGATATATCGAATATACTCGATGTATCGCGGCTTGTGCCACGTGAGATGTAGAAATGACTATATCGCGAACATTCGAGTATAATTGTCACGCATTGTTTATAACTTAAGCCACCGGCATGACTCGCTTCACGTTTCCTCTTGTCAGCTCTCCCTCTCAAGTGAGAGCTCATGTCACACTCAAAAGGGAGGGGGAATCACATGGATACGTCAAACGCGTCAAACCGCGTCAGACACACCCGTCCTTAACCTATGTGCGATTCGAAATCACGCGTCCGCACCATAGATTGGCGAAACATGGCCGCCCGCAGTGTGGCTGTTGACAGTTTCAAATTATAACAAAACAACCACTATTGCAATTTGCAATACATGTCCCGCAAGGTTTCTGAGATTAGGGGAAAGTCTGAGCTGGCGTTACGCTAAACCAAACATGGGGAGGAGGCAGCGGATTTGTTTTGGCGTTAACGTTAGCTGTTGTGATGATGACGGGGCTAACGTTAGCTAGCTGGTTAGGCTACCTAGTTGCAGGGCAGCGCTCCACAAGCTTGTTGTGACCAAAACCCCCGCATTTAAAGCATTTCATACTCCCAGAGCTGGCGTAAACCATAGAGAACCTCATGCATTAGCCTACTCAAAATGAAACGTCCAGGGTTTGTGTCTCCAAAAGGAACTAACGCTAACGTTACATGCAAGCTAACGTAGCTAGCTAGCTGCGGGGCAGTCATGATCTATTAAGGAAAACGAATGCGCAAGTGAACATCACATAGGCTACGTGTATTTTCTTTAATCTAGACTAGAACTAGAGGCATCATTTTTCAGTCAAAAGTGAAACGACACAGATATGATGGCGTATAGTGAGGCTTTCCATGCCTCACTATAGAACTGGCCCCAATGCAAAATTCACAGCTTATGTTGCCGTCATGCCAATAAGAGTCTAAATTTAATTTTTTATGTTTTATCTGCAGACTAAGCAGCTAGGCTTTCGGTTCTATAAAAGCCATTATTTTTTGTATTGACTATTGAGTGATACACTTTACTAAAACAAGCATATTATATCAGAAGTGTTGTTTGTGTTCACAGTGATGTCAGATTTGCTTAGGTCAGAGCTATGGAATATTAAATCATCTTTGCTCACTACATCTGCCCTTTCTTCTTTTTTACTCCAGGTGTGCATAAAATACTGGTTAAGAACTTATGGAAAAGTCATGGAAATCCATTGGTCAAAATGTGTATGAACCCTGAAGGGTTAAATTGAGCATTTATGAGAGATTTCAAAAATATCGAGATATATATCGTGTATCGCGATATAGCCAAAAAACATCGCGATATTCTTTAGAGGCCATATCGCCCAGCCCTAGTGCGTGCGGTGCATGTGCTTTTTTTTGCATCTCCAGTTCAGTCAAATCCAATGTTTATTAGTTGCAAGCTGCATCTTCGGGATGGTGAGAAAAGCATTAATCTTGAGCAAAAAATAATAACACATTATAATCATCAGTATATAAATAGGAGCTAGGGCTCTGTCTGTTTCTCTGTCTGTCCCAGTGATGACATCATCAGTGATGTCATAAATTCACTCACACACATGGGAGCTAGGGGTCTGCCTGTTTGTTTCTCTCTGTCCCACTGATTACATCATCAGTGATGTCATAAATTCACTCACAAGGCTATAGTTCAGTGATGATATCACTGATGACATCATCTGTGATGACATAAATTCACTGATGACATAATCAGTGATGATGTCATCACTGATTATGTCATCAGTGATGTCATCAGTCTGAGGTTCACGAGAGAGACTGAGGAGGCTCACAACAGAGAGAGAGGAGCAAAGAGACTGAAGGTCTTTGCACACACAGTCCGATTGTTTTCATATGCGTGTTTTTTAATCCGTCATCTGAAAACACAGGTTCCCACGGGTCCAAGCTCGCAAAAATCTATTGACTGATGATATAAAATATAAAATTAAGATTCATGTCACATTTCTTATAATTTGCATGAGGGGCTCCAGATGGAAAGTAGCCTATGGCTAAATCTGTTACAAAGCATTCTCTTCCCCTATGGGGTTTAATGTTTTTCTGGAGCCCAGAGACCTTCGAAGCCATGCCCACTCTACAGTTGTGGATTTGGCTGTAGATGAGGAAATGAGTTTGAGTTGAGTTTACACACAGAGTCCGTTTCTTTTAATCCGCCATCTGAAAAAAAAATCATCAGGCACAGTAAGGCTGGGTTCACACCGGCGACCCAAGCCTTGCCTATGCCTTGCCTTTACCCACGCTTTTAAATAGCCGTCCGTTTTAGTCAACGAGGCTGTGTACACAGTAGGGCTGGGTATCGTTCAAAATTTTCCGATATCGATACCGTTTCGATACTTGGATTTCGATACCGGTTCCTGAACGATACTTTTTTCGATACCAATTTTTAGAAAAATCCATTTGAACAAAAATAAAACTGCATTACACATTGAAATTATTTTACAAATCTTTAGTTTTCCCCCATCTTAAGTTTTACAGCAGAAAAAAATAAAACCTACTGTATTTAACATAACTTTAAGTTGTCTAAACTTATTGCCGTCCCTACAAAAAATATTGGAGTACTACAAAGGAAAGAAATGTAAAACAAATAAATCAGTGGAATAGTTTTCAGTGCAAAACAGAGAGTTGCAAATCGGTGTTTAATGCTCACTGATGCAACAGAACTCTATTCTTGTCCAAACTGATGAGATGGATCCACTTCATGCATGGAAGACTAGTTGAGCATTGACTAGCCTATCAATAATGGCACAAAGTGAATCCCATTTATATTCAACAAACTATCATGACATCAGCGTTTGTTATCGAGTTGCTAAAAATACATAATGGGTGATAACTGCCCGCTTGCACATAACGTTAACGCTAATTAATTAAACATCTAACGCTAGCGTTGCAGATCAGTGTTTAATGCTCACTGCTGCAACAGAACGTAATTCTTGTCCAATCTGACGAGACAGCTCCACTTCATGCATTCACTGACTAGCCTATCAATATAAATGAATCGCATTTACATTCAACAAACTATCATGACATCAGCGTTTGTTAACGAGTTGCTAAAAATACACAACGCCCGCTTGCGCATAACGTTACGGCAGCAATTAATTAAACAATCTATGCTAGCTACAACTCACAGCCAGATGCATGGATTTGTCAGACTGAGGGATCTGATAACCGCTAACATCAACAACAACTTGCGGTAAGCTGACCCACCTCTCGATTATTTCTCTTGTCTGTGGAAACCAGTCCTTGTTGTTTGTTTCTTTTCCTGCTTTTCATCATCTTCGCCATATGGTACTCCAGGATAGGAGTAGCTTGAGTGGCTAACTTCTTGTATACTATATCCGCACCGCACGCCTGGCTCACAACAAACACACCGGCTAAAGTGGGCGTAACGTTTCTTGCATGCCTCTACATGACAGCCAATCACCAGCCGTATTAGAGCGCGGTGTGCAAGCATGTCGCATGCTTATAGGCTCAATAACGCTGTTTTGTTTTGGTATCGAAAATTGGTATCGTTTGACAAGGGAGGTTTCGATACCCCTTAGTATCGATGCTTTCATTTCGGTGCCAAGTAAGTATCGAAACTCGATACCAAGCCCTAGTACACAGGGCGCCTCAGCGTGAACCCTGCGTGTACCCACGCCTTGCCTGTGCCTTGCCGATTTTATCGTTTAGGCGTGAGTTCTATTTTCACGTGTGCAGGCAGGCTTCTTCTGTCAAGCCATGAAAGAAAAACGCGACAATATCCGTGGGAAATGGCAAAGTCAACTGAATTTCAAAATAAAATGGAGTTACAACAGTGTTGATCAGAGAGAGAGAGAGAGATTGACGGGTGGCTATCACGTGGGGCTTTCTCCGTGTCTGCAAACAAATCTTCATGAGAGAGAATAGCGACCGAAGAAGCAAGATGGACAATGTTGTTGTGCCAGCACATATTCTTGCAAGATCACCTCTCTAAAATGTCCGACTATAGTCAGACCTGGTTATACATATCCAGCATCAATAGAACATTAAATATATCCGATTTATTTTACCTATGATAATTCGGGACCACACGTGAAAAAATACAGTCGGGAGAGAGGAGAGGCGCTTGTGACTCGGCTCAGGTTCAGCGTGGAATAGGCGTGCGGTGTGATCGAAAAAGCGTGTAATAGGTTCACGCCCAGCTCAAGGTCTGCAGGCGTAGGCGTGGGTTGAGGCAAGGCAAGGCGTAGGTTCTCTGTGTGAACTAAGCGTAAAGCTTGCACACTGGTCCGATGGGTTTTATTATTATGTTTGTCGTTCTATTCGCAATACGAAACAAATAGTCCTCCTCTCCTGTATCCACGTTACAACGTGACTGACTGACAGATAGCAGCAGCAGCCGATCTGCAGCAGGCAGCGGTGATGTGGACTGCAGCTGGTCGGGGAATGTAACACAGGGCTCGATAGTAGCCTACCTTCACTTCGCCAAGCCGGCTGTGTTGCGCTGTGGCCGGGGAGAGAGAGGGGCCAGTGAGGTGAAGCGAGCCGCTCAGACTGGAGTGGACTCCAGCCGAGCAGGACTCGGCAATGTACCCTGCTCCTCCGCGGCTTATTTTCAACTTGCATGTGTGACAAACTGTACAATTTCCACAATGAGGACGACATGCTGGCGTGTGTTTCCTTTTGGCTGCTTGCGGTGCGCGCACGTCACGTGAATGCATGCAGCTGCAGGTAATTGACCAAACAAAAAAAGGGGAAAGCCGACCGGCGCACAGAATCGGCTATGTGGACTGACCGGAGCCGGTCACCGGTCGGGGCCGATCACGTGAAAATCGGCGATTTCCGGTCACGTGCCGATCGATCGGTGCATCCCTAAAATAAATGCATAACTTTTTCAAATTCACAGTGTTTACATGTGTTTTTCAGTATGTACAACTTTTAATTATCATAGAAACTTGTTTTTATACAGATCATATCGACATCGGTAAATATCGGTTATCGGTATCGGCCAAAATTTTCATATCGGTGCATCCCTAATAAAAATTATAGCAACCAGCCAACCAATGGGGGATGTCATAGTTGATATATATCGTTATAATCGCAAACTATTTTGGACAGGATAATCGTGACATGAAATTTTCATATCGTCCACCCCTAGCAGGTATGTAGTTTGTGTTTTTTGGTTTATGGTAATGGGAAAATAAGTGTCATATGGACAGGGTTCCCGATTGTGGAGTGGTGTCCTTCCTCCTCTGCATACTTTCATAAACCCCCGTGTGTGTGTGTGTGTGTGTGTTTTGTGTGTGTGTGTGTGTGTGTCATGTGAGGCGTTCATCAATCTCAGCCTGTCATGTCTGATTGTGTGGGACGATCACATGGGCCAATCCCAAACCCACGCCAAAACACACACAAACACCCCCCCCCCCACACACACACACACACATACACATACATCCCCCCTCAGTCACAGTCAGCCATAAAACTACAGTAGGGCTTTGAGCATGGAAGGGAGGGGGGTGTCTATGTGCTTCACTTTCAGCTTTTATTACGCGTGCATATTTACAGCCATGTTAGTGTCGTGGATACATGTTTGTATTGTGTGTGTGTGTGTGTGCGTGCACCGCAGGTCATCCAGAGCTCTGTTAAGACAGCGGCTGTCATCAGCTTCCTATCAGGGCTATTTTAAGTGGCCTCACTCAGGCTTCCCAGAACTGCAGGGTCATGGTAAAGATATAGAACTGCAGGGTCATGGTAAAGATATAGTTTTACGTGAAAGACACACACACACACAGTAGCATTATGGTGAGTGCTAGTATGTTGGCTTAACATCTAGTTAGGTGCATATGTTATTTTAGATCATGTATGAAGTCAAGCTCTGTCCAATATCCTGTGGCACACACACACCACATAGGATACTGACTGACACCCGTTAAGTTGCTTATTGTGACTTGTAATTGGGCTACAGACAGTCAATGGAAATATAACCATACTAATACTGTATACTACTAATGTGAAAATAATAGGGCTGTGAATCTTCACTGGTCTCACGATTCGATTCGATTACCATTCAGAGGGCTACGATTCGATTACCATTCAGAGGGCTACGATTCGAATCGATTACGATTATCGATGCATCTCGATGCATCTTAAATTGATGCATCAGCTTTTTTCCCCAATACATGATTTATTTTTTCTCACTTTCTTTTTTGGCCAGCTAGCGACGCGAGTAGCTGGCCACTATAATCCCCTCTGTCCAAATGACTTGATACACGACTCCTCGCACACCTTTGGGACGCAGCGTCATTACAACGGGCGCGCCTACATACACACACACGGACTGCAGCAGCACAGCACCTACTGCTAAACACCAAGGGCTGAAACAAAACCACTATTTATCAGCCAGAAATGAGCCACACATTACAAACAAACGTCAACTTCTGAGTTGAATGTCGATACAAAGGACTCAGGATGCTCTGGCTGTGTGGAATTCCTTTCTTGATGAAGTAGCAGACTTTACTGTGGTATGTTTTGTCTTGTTTAGCTGCGGCCACTGGTTCCCTCCTTGTGCAAGAGGGACAGCAATCTTTGCAAATATCGAGTTCTGAAATGCGTGTTTCAACATTCCGACCCAGTGATCCTTTGTATTGACATTAAAAGAAGACATTCATTTATTTTTGAAGTTTTGGTTAGGTATTTTTGCAACGATTTTAACATACACGGTATGGCCGGCCACTTCAAGCACCATCGACCCGCCGCAACAAATAAACACATTTCCCAGTGTCTCTGCCATCACACTGAACATCAACACTAGCGGGAGACTTCTCCCCCTCCAGCAAATATACATGAATGCTATGCGTAACGAACACACTTACCGAGAGGGAGAGAGCTAAGCTAAGTAGCTAACTAGCGTGTTAGCTAGCCGATCTGAAAAGCATGTAAACAGCGGTGAGATTAGTGAAAGAGTAGGTAAAAGGAGGAGAGACCCTCGAGTGCTTGTGCAGAACTAGTGCACGTTGTGTACAACGGGTAATGAGCCGCTGTGATGAAGATTAAAGCGAGATTAACGGAGTTGAGAGCAGACGGATACTATCGCAGCTGCGGACTCTCTCTACTAGTCAACTCAGTGCACATGGCGCGTTCAGGAGCCGTCGGTAAATCACGCGAGTGTGGCCTTTGACTGACATCTGTAAATGTGTCTCAACAAAACAATTAACCTGGGTTACCCTTACTACAAAGTTTACTATACACCTGAATGAGGGCAACATCATCCGCCCTGCATCTAATGTATTGGGTAGGCTACCTGTGATCATCATTGTAAGGGGTTACTCACACACACACACACACACACACACACACACACACACACACACACACTGGATTATAGGCTACTTTCATATTATATATCAATGCTCACTCTACGCTACTGAAAGTAACATTAAAACGGTGTGTGTTGCTGCGTGCAAGAGGGCTCGTGTTTACCATGAATATGACATAAATTCACTTGAACGGTTACACTTATGTAGCTAACATTGTTTGACTGCAGTAACAGATGAAGTCACAGCTAGCAGCTAACAAGCTAACGCTAATGATAAGTGCTGGTGGCTGTGTGACATAGCCCCAGAAGTGAATTCCTCTTTCATTTTCTCCATAGACATTTCGAAAAATCCTTACATAACGAGTTTTGATGCTTGAACCAAGCCAACCAATCTTCCAGAGAATCGTGACTGACCATAAAACATTTCGCCTTCAGCAAAAACAAAAATAAAAGCGAAAAAAATCAATCTTTTTTTCTTCCATTAATTTTTTTATAGTAGTCTTATTAAATGGTAGACATGCAGCTGGGCCGGATGGATTCGGCGCTGAATTTTACAAGACATTTTGCAACATTCTCGCCCCACTCCTCCTTAGAATGATAGCTAGCTCTAAGAAGGACAAAGTCTTGCCTAAAACATTATATGAAGCTAATATCTCCCTCATCTTAAAAAAGGGGAAGGAGGAAGTAGACCCAGCCAGTTACAGACCTATAGCACTCCAGAATTTTGACAGGAAGGTAATCACTAAAACGCTGGCTACCCGGCTAAATAAACATTTGTCGTCCATTATTCATCCTGACCAGACAGGGTCAGGATGGGGATGTAATATTATTAGGGCTGTCCCCGCGATTCGACGTAATCGATGACGTCGACTACGTAATTACGTCGACGCACGCTACGTGCCTCGACGCGTCAAAATGGTCACAAAAGAAAAAATTGTGTGGCTAATGTTAGCGGCTAACTGTTACTTGTCGTCACTTTACATGGCAGTAAAATGCCACTGAATGACCAAATTGATTTAACTTTTAACCATTTCGATTTCCACTTTCTATACGGACCCCCGGCATTGGTTAGTTGTTAACGTTGTGACTATATTTATAACATTATAACGTACTCTGAATACAGCCTATCACCGTCATGTTGAAAGTAATTTCTGCACCGCAGCGAACATAACACACACCATTTAACGGTGTTATTCGGCCGTTTAACGTTAACGTACATACCGTATTTCCTCTAATAGTAACCGGGGCCTTTATTTACTGAGCCGCAGAGAGCCCCCGTCCTATATTAGAGCAGAGGCCAGTAATCGAGTGAGGCCTTTATTTCTTAATATTAAACTCTCATGGACATACTCCTTTATTTTCATGACTTTTATTGCAAAATATTGCATAAAACCAAACACGCAAATAAATATTGGTGGTCACTCACTCACTCACTCAGTATCCTCCTCCTCCTCCTCGTGAGCCCACGAAATGGCGAGGTAGTGGAGACTGCCTCCCAGGACGTGGGTCACGCAGCGCAGCACGGCTGGGCAGCGATAGGATATGGCACGCAACGGGTCGGTCATGGAGGGGCGAAGCAGATGGAGTCCAGGCAGTGAGAGGGAATGATAAATCCAACGGGAGAAGGTAATCCAGAGACGTGTTGATCAGCGGAGGGGAGACATGAACGAGGAAGTGATCGATCAGTTTGACGGGTAGGCTAATCCAGGCAGAGGGTGGTGAGGACGTGTTGATCAGCCGAGGGGAAAACGGGAACGATCAAACAGCAGGGAGAGACACGGACGAGGACGGGTGGACCAGAACAAAACAAAATAAACACACGAACAGCTAACAATAACGAAAAGTAAGGACGCGGGCAGAAGCGGCAGTCATCAACAACAGACGCCAGCAGTACTCTGACCCGGATACAACGTAACCGGGTAGATGCGTTGTGCTATGGGAAATTTACAGTACCGTATTCACCGTAGTTTTTGCTCCTTCGTTGTTGTTTTTTTTGACCCGGCCTGTATTGAGGGAGGGGCCTTTATTTGCCCCAGCAGGCCATCCCCCCGTCCTATATTAGAGCAGAGGCCAGTAATGGAATAGAGGCCACTAATAGAGGAAATACGGTATTTACGTTTGCTTTCACGGCTAACATGTAGACAATTGATTAAACTAACGTTACAGAGTACAGACCATTGTTAGTATGTTGCTGCTCACGTTAATTTACTGCGTGCATCATTTAACAGTGCTATTCGCTGTTTAGATTCTTCTGTTTGCGTTCACGGCCATGAGATCAAAACTAACGTTACAGACCATTGTTACAGTCTGTGACTGTACCAATTTCCTCACTGATGCAAACATACATTTGGCTGA
Organism: Poromitra crassiceps; assembly: GCF_964638095.1. NCBI lineage: Eukaryota > Metazoa > Chordata > Actinopteri > Beryciformes > Melamphaidae > Poromitra > Poromitra crassiceps. The sequence goes on from NC_139623.1 coordinate 38,554,830, forward strand.
GTTAGCTGCACATTACTCCAGTGATTAAATAAATCCATGTCCTGTAAAAATACTGATCCTCCTCAGTTTAGGGAAAGGGTTCATACATACAGTGATGAATCATGATTGACACCATTGTACTGTAAGAAGATGATGATTTTATGTTGGACTGCTGATAAACTCAGTTGACATTGCACAAGGTTTTTGGTATTCCTCCTGAAAGTGACTATAATTTTATTTATTCTACTATTTTATTTTTGAATTGCAGGACAAGCTGTTGCTTTAATTTTATTTAGATTTTATGTTGGACTGTTAAAGAGAATGAGATGGTTAAATACAATACTGAAATTGAGAAGCTTTTGGTTATTTATTTGTTTTGGGTAAATTTATTGTTATATAATAAAAAAATTAAATAAAAAATAATCGTTAGATTAATCGACTAATCGAAAAAATAATCGTTAGATTAATCGATAAGAAAATAATCGTTTGGGACAGCCCTAAATATTATACCTACATAACTCGGAAAAATCGATCCCCCCTCTCCTAGAATTAATCACCTCCTTCGGTAAGTTGTCCGGCTACACAATTAACTGGACAAAGAGCGACTTTATGCCTCTCTCTGATGTCTTCACTAGTGTTTAGGCACTACTACTGGGCTGCGAATGTTAGGGCCCTAATGTTTTGGCTTCAAGGGACTCCTGGCAATATTTCTCCCGGGGCCCCCCTGTGGCTGAAAATGGAGGCCAGCTCTATTGGCAACTCTTCCCTGCCAGCTATGCTATTTGCTAAATTAGACAACCCCGGGACATTAGAACATTTGTTTTGTCATGAAAAACTCTGTCAGAATTTTAAACCAAGTTAGGAGTGTTTTGAGTCTACCAGATGTTTCTGTCCATACGCCAATTTGTTTCAATCACTCTTTTTTCGCTCCATGGTCAGACAGACACTATCATGCCTGGAGTGAGAAAGGGCTAGTTTCCATCAAAGACCTATACATATGGCCCAATTCCACAGCAGCTAGTAGCGCGGTCCCGCTCCGCTCGACTCGACTTTTGGTCTCATCCCACCGTCAAAAACCGGCCCAGCTCGGTTTGATTTGAGGCCGAGTCGTGCTACTTTTGGTCCCTGCCTCGTCGGGGTACTTCGGGCTGGCGAGTAGGTCCCAAATGGTGACGTAAAACTCTGATGGCTACTGATTGGTCAGAGAGAATCGTGTTTACTCTGTCTACTGACTGTCAATGCAATGCTGGCGGCTGCATACCAGTTTAGTGGTCTTACCTTATCTTCTGTTATGTATATTTCCATCAGTATTTTGTGTCGCTGCCTTCACCTCCGGTGAAATAAAATCGTGGCGGGTGTTCAATTGTCTGAGAAAAAAGTCTGCTGCTCGCTCAGGGAGCTCTGTAGCTGAGTGGAGGCTGCAGCGCTCCGCTAGGCCGCAGCGGGTGTTTGGAAGCCCCGGTCTTGCCTGGTGAGAGGCTGCGGGGTAGAGGCTCACTCTGTTGCGCCTCTCCCGTCCCCGCACAGCGCAGCGCATGCCTGTGATATCATTCTCTTGGCCGATTGTCACATTTGCCCATGTACACTGTAGGTCATTTAGAGGCACCAGTATTTCATAAACAGTTTAAAAGTTCTGTGGATGGATTTAATTGTAACGTTATGTTATAGCCGAAGGACAGATATGCGGTCGCTATTTTTAGACGACCAGCTGTGGGCGGGGGTGGGTGGGGGCAAAACGTCCATAGGGCTGATACGATTAGAGCCGAGTGGTGACGAGCTGTACAGGGCAGTAAAATGTGGTGGAAATGAGCCAATAGATGGTCACTTTGCATCCTTTGATCTGCTGAAGAGGAAGTTTGGGTTGCCTGGCACGAACTGGCTCAGATTTCTTCAAGTCAGAAAATCGATACTTGGCGTCCAAGAATCGATACAGTATCGGGAAATAAAATATTGCGATATATTGCCATATCGATTATATTGCCCAGCCCTACAAATGACCATGCTTTTTTCGATGTATTGCTGAGCCCTCCTCACTCCAAGCATCTAATTTCTAGATTTGTATGTTTGTTTGACAATTGCACCACGGCCTCTACTGAGAGGATTAGAGAAGCGTGGCAGGTGGAACTTGGCATTGACTTGTCTGACATTATATGGGATAGGAGTCTGTCTGTGATACAACTCGGCTCAGTTAATAGTAGACACCAGCTGATCCAATTTAAAGTTACTCACCGTCTTCACTATTAAATGGTAGACATGCAATGATAAAATAAATTACAGTTCTCCCCGGCCCGTAGTGTAACTCCCGTCCCCCGCAGTGCAAGCCGGGGTGGTTGCTTCCCAGCTGGCCATAGCTAGGTTTCGACCTAGCCTTGTTTCTCACTGTGTGGCTACTTTTAAAATAAAAGTGCATTTGGAATTGCATTGTATTATGATCCATAATTAAAATAAACAACTGCATGTGCTTCCATAATATTTTATTTTATTATTATTATTATTATTATTATTATTATTATTATTATTATTATTTTTAATAATCAATTTTTGACATTTGTGAATCGATACAGAATCGTGCACATCGCGATGCATCTTCTAATCGATTATTTTGACACCCCTAGAAAATAAGGAGACCTCGTAAAGCAAATTTAAATGTCTACTATATCAGCTATATTGATGTGACCGCTACGCTGCATACACACACTAAGACAAATTCCTCGTATGTAACTTGCATACTGTGGCAATAAAAGTGATTCTGATTCTGAATAAAAACAAAAAGACAGAAAAGCAGTAAACACATGTCAATCAGTGTTTTTTCTTTGTGAACAGTTTCCAGTTTCAGAGTCCATACTGTCATATGATACAAGGACAACAAGACCCCACATACATGCAGGCCAAAGGCATACTACCCTGCATCTACACGTGATGCTCGGCTGGACATTTATAGACATTTGTTTACATATTTATTCATTCATCTATACTATAATACTATATGTACATCCAGCCTTCATCTATACTCTAATACTATATGTACATCCAGCCTTCATCTATACTCTAATACTATATGTACATCCAGCCTTCATCTATACTCTAATACTATATGTACATCCAGCCTTCATCTATACTCTAATACTATGTACATCCAGCCTTCATCTATACTCTAATACTATGTACATCCAGCCTTCATCTATACTCTAATACTATGTACATCCAGCCTTCATCTATACTCTAATACTATATGTACATCCAGCCTTCATCTATACTCTAATACTATATGTACATCCAGCCTTCATCTATACTCTAATACTATATGTACATCCAGCCTTCATCTATACTCTAATACTATATGTACATCCAGCCTTCATCTATACTCTAATACTATATGTACATCCAGCCTTCATCTATACTCTAATACTATGTACATCCAGCCTTCATCTATACTCTAATACTATGTACATCCAGCCTTCATCTATACTCTAATACTATATGTACATCCAGCCTTCATCTATACTCTAATACTATATGTACATCCAGCCTTCATCTATACTCTAATACTATATGTACATCCTGTCCTTTGTGCCACCACTAGTTCCAGCTGTCTTGTTGTTGGCTCATAGTGTTATATATCTGAAGGAGATCCTGGAGTTGGTCCATTTTGGCTCTTTAACACAAGTCTAATTTAGCTAGCACAGACAATCCCCATCTAAACTTAAATCACATCCCCTCTGTTATGCTGCCATGCCCGGAGCATTATGAACACATCTCTGTGTCTCATAAATGGGTCTTAGCTCGCCATACAACCCCCTGTCAGCAGGGACTCTATGGATGGAGTCAGGCCCTCTTTCGCTCTGTTCACCACGTTATGGTCATGTGGCCTGCAGGGTGTCCCACTGCAGAGCTCAGGAGAGACACAGGTTAGATTTAGGGCCGCGACTAACGATTATTTCCATTATCGATTATTATGATTATTTTCTCTAGAACTGCAACGATTAATCAATTAATCAATTAGTCGATCGACAGAAAATTAATCAACAAATATTTTTGATAATCGATGAATTGTGAGTAATTTTTTAAAGAAAAAAAAGTCAAAATTGTCTGATTCCATTTATCTGCTAATTTATTTCCACTGGGTGCTATAAGTGTATGCAGTACAGTAAGGTGCTTTGCATAAAAGCATTCATAGCATAGAGTATGACATGTCATTCATGAATTTGTATGGTGGTCTTTCTTCAACCCGGAAGGAAAGTGTAAGCAGTTTGTGAACATTGTGACGTGGCTTAGTTTCCACAGACAACACAATCCTCAAATCAAACCAGAAAGTTCACTCTGTCACATGATCACTGTGACATCTCACTCTGACAAGATCACATCTCACTCTGTCACATGATCACATCACTTACTTGTCCTAGTTTCAGCGTCTAGAATCTAGATTGATTACTCTGGGGGGTGGGGTGGGGGGGTTGGGACTACAACAAAGGACTGGGGAGATGGACAGAGAGGTAGGGATGTGCTGATTGCTAGTAGGATTTTGACTATCACAAGTTATAAGACTGCACACAAGTAATCTTGTCTAATCGTATATTGCTTTTAATGGTCCCACTATTCGTACTGCAGGACAGGGATGACGTATTGTTGTAGGCCAACCCAGAAGTCAGGATGTCAATGGGATGTTTGTATATGGGGATTTTTGTTAAACGCCTGAAATAAGGTCAGTGGTTAACAGAAGTTTATGAAACTGCAAACTAGATTTTTAAAAATCACATACTGTATATGCTTCAAAAATCAAAAGTGTTCCTCAGTCATTTGTGAAGATTATCTTGCTGAACACAAAGTTTGCAGGATAATAAACTTTTGTTAACCACCGACCTTCAGAGATTTCAGGCATTTAACCAAAATCCCCATACAAAAATCCCATTGCCTTTGAGATGAGGGAAACGGAAGTGCTAACGTCCGGGTCTTAGGCATTCTCAGGACTCATTCCTTTTTTACTCATTTACTCATTTTTTACTCGTTTTTTTACTTGTTTACTCATTCCTGCTGTACTCTATTAGGCTACTTATTGGAGAATTCTGCAATACTGACACGTTTTACTTGCTTTGATTGTTAGTCTATCTCAATAAGAGCAAAGGACAATTGCTTTTGATGTAGAAGAATGCTTGCTGCAGTTGAAAATAGTCAAGATCTCAGTTCAGAATATACATTGAAAATGCAATTCTACGACAAAGGATTCATTCATATTTTCTTTATATAATGGCCTTTTGCGTCCCTTCCAGCACTCGTACTCAGCACGTTTATCTTTATGCATCCGTGTGATTGTTTTGCGACACACTATGCACAGTTTTCACTATCGCTCCCTTCCTATCATGTGTTGCTGATTCACAAGTTCTGACACAAGCACAGTCATAGTCATTCGCGCGCGCACTAGGGATGGGCATTTCTAGCAAAAACACTATTCGAAATTCGCTGGCCAAATTCGAATTTAATTCGAAATTCGAAAATAAAATAAAAAATGTAATTTTTTTTTTTTTTTTTTTTTTTTTTTTGTGAGTGAAATGTTGCATTGTCTCCCCTGATTCTAAGTCTACGGCTTTATTAATTAATATAAAAAGCTTCTGCTGTGGATTTTTAGCTCAAACAAGCATTGCACCACTGAAGTAAAGAACATGTTACATGACATTGACATTTTCGAAAATAAAAAACAGTTTTGACAATCATGAGTGGTTCATTAAATATTTAGTAGGCTCAGGTCTGAATGCCAAAGGGGTGCCAAAGTCACCCCCTCTCCCTCTTCATGGGATTTCATCCGCCATTCATTTTTCCATAAACCTTGCTTAAAATGCTTATAAAAATTGTTTTACTTGCTCAAACCAAGCGATTTGACTATACGGTACTTAGAATCAGGGGAGACAATGCAACATTTCACTCAAAAAAAAAAAAAAAAAATCTTTTTTTTTTTTTTTTTTTTTTTTTTTTTCGAATTTCGAATTTCAATAATAAAAGTCGACCTTGATAATAACAACGATTATTCGAAAATTCGAAATTCGATGCCCATCCCTAGCGCGCACACACACACACACACACACACACACACACACACACACACGCACACACACACACACACACACACACACACACACACATATACACACACACACACACACACACACACACACACACACACTACATTCTAAACCTGTGAAGGACACTCCACAGGGAAGAAGAAGAGTGATGCCAAAAAAACATGACATTTGTGCTCCCAATGCCGGGAGCTGTTTGCTATGTTTCCAGCAAAACAAAACATAGCCATTAATATCACCCTGCAAGGATTTATTGTTGAATAGGCCTATAAATTCTCTACATTTCCTCCTTGGCTTTTACCTTGCACCTCTCTGTTAGGGCTGGGCGATATGGCCTCTAAAGAATATCGCAATGTTTTTCGGCTATATCGTGATACACGATATATATCTCAATATTTTTGAAATCTCTCATAAATGCTCAATTTAACCCTTCAGGGTTCATACACATTTTGACCAATGGATTTCCATGACTTTTCCATGACTTTAAACCAAATTTCCACGACCAAACATTTTGTAAAGTCTCGTGTATACTGTACATGAAAAAGTCAGTGAGTAAAAATATTCTATGTAATGTAACTACTAACAGATTACAATAATTGAAAAACTAACATGGTAATTTAGTACTAAAACACGTTACTAGCCCCAACACTGACGACAACAAAGATCTTAGTAGGGCTGGGCAATATGGACCAAAGATTAGGGATGCACGATATGGATTTTTAGAGCCGATACAATAACCGATAAATATATGCTTCTCCTGGCTGATAACCGATACGATAAACCGATAATTATTTCACATTTTTGTATTAAAAAAATAAGTTCTTAACCTGTATTTTATGCACACCTGGGGTAAAAAAGAAGAAGAAAGAAAGGGCAGATGTAGTGAGCAAAGATGGATGATTTAATATTCCATAGCTCTGACCTAACCAAATCTGACATTGTGAACACAAACAACACTTCTGATATACCGTAATATGATTGTTTTAGTAAAGTGTATCACTCAATAGTCAATACAAAAAATAATGGCTTTTATAGAACCGAAAGCCTAGCTGCTTAGTCTGCAGATAAAACATAAAAGGCATAGTAATTTAGACTCTTATTGGCATGACGTTACCGGCAACATATAAGCTGTCTGAATTTTGCATTGGGGCCAGTTCTATAGTGAGGCATGGAAAGCCTCACTATACGCCATCATATCTGTGTCGTTTCACTTTTGACTGAAAAATGATGCCTCTAGATTAAAGAAAAGACACACATGTGATGTTGACTTTTATGTAAATGTGCGCATTCGTTTTCCTTATAGATCATGACTGCCCCGCAGCTAGCTACGTTAGCTTCACGTTACATTGCACGTACGTTAGCCTTAGTTGCTTTTGGAGACACAAACCCTGGACGTTTCATTTTGAGTAATGCATGAGGTTCTCTATGCTCTATGGCTTACGCCAACTCTGGGAGTATGAAGCGCTTTAAATGCGGGGATTTTGGTCACAACAAGCTTGTGGACCGCTGCCTGCTGAACTAGGTAGCCACAACCAGCTAGCTAACGTTAGCCACTACAACAGCTAACGTTAACGCCAAACAAATCCGCTGCCTCCTCCCCACGTTTGGTTTAGCGTAACGCCAGCTCAGACTTTCCCCTAATCTCAGAAACCTTGTGGGACATGTATTGCAAATTGCAATAGTGGTTGTTTGGTTATCATTTGAAACGGTCAACAGCCACACTGGAGGCGGCCATGTTTCGCCAGCTGCTTGGGTTGGTTGTGGGGACGGGTGTGTCTGACGCGGTTGATGCGTTTGACGTATCCATGTGATTCCCTCTCCCTTCCTGAGTGTGACAGAGCTCTCCCTTGAGAGGGAGAGCTGACAAGAGGAAACGTGAAGCGAGTCATGCCGGCGGCTTAAGTTATAAACCATGCGTGACAATTATACTCGAATGTTCGCGATATAGTCATTTCTACATCTCACGTGGCACAAGCCGCGATACATCGAGTATATTCGATATATCGCCCAGCCCTACTCTCTGTTATACATGAGCATTGTAGGGACATTTGTTATAGCTGCTGCAGCTGGCTGCTGTGACTTTGACCCTTTCTCTCCGTAAATGTAAGCTAAATGTACAGATTGATCCCAGCTGATCAAATGTGGGCTACCCCTTGGCTGTACAAGTAGCCTGGGTCAGTCTGGTGGAGCTAATAGGTTGTAGGCCTCTGGGTGTTGTGATAGCATCCTCTCACACTCAGATGCCAGTTTTAGAATGCAGAGGTCCTCACCTGTATTCAGTACTGCCAGCCAGGTGCCAGCTCACTGAGGGAGTTGCTGTTTACTATAAGTTAGTCATAGCAAGGCTATTATTAGTTCAGGGAAGTGTTGTGTGTGTGTGTGTGTGTGTGTGTGTGTGTGTGTGTGTGTGTGTGTGTGTGTGTGTGTGTGTGTGTGTGTGTGTGTGTGTGTGTGTGTGTGTGTGTGAACTCACCATGGCATTGCAACCACCAGCCCACATTTTCACTACAGTATAATAATAATAATACTACTAATAAATATATACAGGGCTCCAGACTAACTTTTTACACTAGGTGCCTTACTTTTTAATGTTGGTGCTAGGGATGTTCATAAATTATCGAAAATCGATAATTGATCGTTAAGGATTGGAATCGATCCTGTGGCATTTGGATCGATTTTTTAATTATTATTATTTTTTAATTTTTTTTGACTAGGTTTGGGTGGAATTCGTTCCTCCTCGCCCCACTCCATTGCACAGCCGACTAACGTGAGGTGGAGCTTCATATAGTCTCTAGTTTTCTGGCTGGGCACGGGCCTTTGTGCCAACAAAACTGTTTTAAACATGGGAAATTCACACCGGCATGCGCCGGGGACAGCAGTGTTGGAGAGGAGACACATTGAAATAAAGAGTTCATTGAGGAGAACACGTTGTCTTTCGTATTTTCTGCCATAGGCATTCATTTTGTAAAAAAAAAAAAAAAAAAAAATGAAAATTGAAAATTGAAAATATTGAAAATTTTCTAAGTATTAATATGATCGATAATCGATAATTGATCGTTAATTTTCACCAATTATCGATTTTGGAAAATTTTCAAAATGAACATCCCTAGTTGGTGCACCAGCACATAATTTAGGTGCACCCAAATTTTTCACCACGCCTTTTGGCACCGCAATAATACATTTTAAGCGTTAGCTTCTTTGTCATGTTGTATACATATTGGCAAATTATTAAATGATACGCTCAAAGATTTTCATGTCAATAAATGTCTGTTAAAGTCACTATCACCAACCGAGTTAACACAGTGAGGATTGAGCCTATGGCCCACTGATGGAAGCCTTTGCATTTTAAGTATTGCAGCATTTATGAACTTTGTGTCTGTGATGTGATTATCACCTTACATTATGCTCCTAAGTTGAAAAAGTTAGGAGCACATTTAAGGACACAATGATTAATCTCTGATACATTATAATTTAGTTTAATTCAATTAAAGTAGGCTACCATTCTCATGATGCACTATGAATGTCTTACCAGATAAGAATGACTCGATAACCATTTATTTAGTCATTTGTAGTTTGCCTAACATTATGTAATGGTGGTCATGATTGTGGACGTTCACGTTACTGTGATTAGTGTAGTGACATATCCCACAGTGTGCTGTGAAGTCTCACTGTGCACTGCAGACAGTGAAAAACCGTAGCAGATAGCTGCTCTTAGATGGTCTAACATTAACAGACAGCATAGTCATATTGTCAATGTCAACAACACATTTTAGCGATCTTGAATTACATGTTGGGTAACATTAGTAATCCCAGAATTTGCTTGATAGTTAGCTAGCATCCCGCTAGCGATGCTAACATTAACGGAACGAAAGCAGTCGTTCCCAGTGAGAAAGCACCCTTAATTGTTTGTAAATGATGCTTTTAGGAAAAATATTTTCTGTTATGCGTTTTAAATTTGTCTGAGAAAGACGGAGAGAGAGAGAGAGAGAAGGGGAGAGGGAGCTATAGGAGGAGACAGACCACACAAATCCCTGCAGTCTGCCTCTTGTCAGCAGTCCAGGCTGGCTGCTCTGTCGCTGCCTCTGTCTGTACTGTCCGGCACACACACACACACACCCACCCACGGACACATACACACGCACACATACACTGCTCCTCCGATCACCTGACGGTCTCATGTTGTTGTGTGAATTTAGTTCACCGCTATTCTTAGAGCTGCTTTGGCAGAGAGAGAGAGAGAGAGAGAGAGAGAGAGAGAGAGAGAGAGAGAGAGAGAGAGAGAGAGAGAGAGAGAGAGAGAGAGAGAGAGAGAGAGAGAGAGAGAGAGAGAGAGAGAGAGAGAGAGAGAGAGAGAGAGCTGGGGATTCAGACAGGCAGACTCACAATGATGCCCAGGTAGGAGCGCGTGATGTGTTTACCCAGGCCTCCATGTGGGCATGAGTATTGCTGAAAGGAGGTGTAGGTGTGTGTTTGGTTTGCCATTTCTTTTAGTTGTGTCTTCTGCCTCAGTGTTTGGCAACCTGTGGCTGCTTCTCAGCTGCAGACAGACAGACAGACAGACAGACAGACAGACAGACAGAGCGCGCAGCAGGGACTGAGTGTGTGTGGGCTTGGATCTTCAGTGCCAGCAGGGCGTTTGGCGATCAGTGAGTCCAGTATCTGGATGGAAGGTTTTGCTGTGCCTTTGTGTTTGTGTCTGTTTCTGTTGAGCCTCAGATGCAGTTTAACAGTGGACTTGTCATCCCATTTTGAACAGTGTGTCTTTAAGGAATAGGTGAGACACATTTCAGTAGTATAGTTGAAGGTGTTTTAAAGGTGTTAAATGGTGTTTTTAAATGTAGTGTAAATTCAAAAGGCATGATGTCATTTGGGATTTTTGTTTTGAATTGACCGGTACTTCAAGGAAGCGAATGCCTTGCGTGTGTGTGTGTGTGTGTGTGTGTGTGTGTGTGTGTGTGTGTGTGTGTGTGTGTGTGTGTGTTTGCGTGTGTGTGTGTGTGTGTGTGTGTGTGTGTGTGGGGTGTGTGTGCGTGCGGGTCCATTGTCTTGAGAGCTTTTGAGTCATTTTGGTTCAGACAATGGAGGTCAAAGCAGTACAAGTATGTAATAGTCATGAAGTCATGTGCTGCTTTTATGAATGACTCTCCTCTCTCCTCAGTCAGCGCTGTGACTGTCACAAGCTCCCTGACGGGACACTTCCTCCTCTCTCTCTCTCTCTCTCTCTCTCTCTCTCTCTCTCTCTCCCTCTCCCTCTCCCTCTCCCTCTCCCTCTCCCATGTTTTTGTGTTTGTCTTTCTGCTTAAGTTTTGGAGTCCTCTCTCTCCATTCAACATTAGCCACCTTTTCTCCTCTCCTTTATTTTTCGTACTGGTTTTGCCCCGCCCAGATGATGCGATTCTCTTTCTGGGATTTCTTGTTTTTGACTCTTTATTCTCTTATTTTTCTCTTCTTTCCTCTTCCTCTCTGTAGTCTGTAGTAGTGTTCATCTAGCTTTGTCAGTCTTTATCTTCTTGGTCTCTCTTCCTATCATCTGTGCGCTGACCTCAGGGCTGCAGAACCACTCCAGGTTCTGTAACTGATGCAGCCTGATGCTGCCACTGAATCTACTGAACCTCATCAACCAGCAGCATTGTCTGCAGAGTGCAGACTCACTGTTTAGAAATGGACACATGCTGACATGTCCAGATGTAACCTACCTGTCATACCTTCATCATCTCACAGTTCAGTCTGATATATCAGATATGACGGATGCATCATTGTCATTGTGCATAATTACTGGGCAATGACATATTTGTAATGACAGGTTCATTTGCAGTTTCTTTTCTTTTTACTTTATTTAACCCGGTAGCTCTATTCAGATGAAAGTGGTGAAAAGTGCTGTACCTTCTGTGGTTGAGTTGTTGTATGTAGAAATGACACTAGAGTAGAGTAGAGTAGTATGCCAATGCATTGAAAAGAGTCCTCCTCCTGATGCCTAATTGGTAGAGTCAGTGTTTTGAATATCGACAGGGCCCCGCCCATACAATGTAATTCAAGCTGCTTATGTAGGCCAGGCATGAATTAGCCTACATCACCTACTGTATTTAGTACTTGGGTCGTCATGAGTCTGGTAACACTACAGTAAAGGTTATGTCGCCCTAGGGATACAAGCCAAGAGGGAAACTTCAACTGGCTGCCATACCTAGCAGGTTAAAGACCATTCATTTCAATGAACCTTGCCAAGTTAACCTTGCTAAACGAGGCCAAGGTGTTTTCCCATTGATTTCTGTAGCATGCTGAACGTTTCATAAAGGCTTGTTCCTAACAGGCGGCCAGCATACCATGATGGAGCCATATGAAATCCCTTTTATTTTTTCCAAATTCCCTTTTATTTTTCAATTTAATTTTAATGTAGGGGATAGGAGCGATATTTTTTCTTTTTTTGATGACTTTCCTCTCAGACAGCCTCTTTGACATGTTTCTCAAGGTGAAAACTAAGTTGTGAGGTGCAGTAAGGGTCCCATGCAAGGCTGACCCCGCCTCTCAAAACACCCCAATCGAAAACTGAATCATTTCTCTCTGCCTTTTTTACAATTATGAAATCATTTAGGTTACTACGATAATTAGATCTACTTCTTATTTTGATAATTAGGCCTACTTTGATCCATTTCAGCCAAATTATGGAAAGTTCTGCAGTATTCCATGTTTTACAGTTGATTTTTACTAGGGCTGGGACGGATCAGAAAACCCACCGATCGGATCGCGTGACGGATTTTGAGCCACGGATCACGGATTTTTCGGATCAGCAAAAAAAAAATATATAGGCTATATCAGATTTTTTCTCTCAAAATTAGATTTTCGATTTGAATTTTTAATACTATTATACTTCTCTAACCATTTGTTGCCCTGCACAGCTCAAAAAATATTTTTTTCTCATGACACAATTTATGCTTTTACTCTGAAGGCAGAACAACAACTTCCTGTTTTAGGTGGCACTGCGCCTAACTTCCTGGCTGTTGCTAGCTAACGTAGTCACTTGACACGGGTAGGCTACAGACCAGACCGGGTGAATCTGGAAACATAACGTTGATGCTACGTTATGCTACTCGGTGGCCCCACGTGTTGTTTTGTTGTTTATTATGTGTCCAAGGCAACATTTCACCGTCCGGTGATAATGTGTTCGTGAAACGTGTGCGCGTGTGTGTGTGTGTGTGTGTGTGTTGTGCTCTCGTTATCTTGTGCAGCCCGCAACATGCTGCTCGCATTCCTGTGCTTTTTCAGAGGTGTTGAAATACGTTTGTTGTCTTTAGTAGCCACTAGCCACAGCCTTCAGAGAGACTTTACAGCGACGACAAGGGATGAGGAAGCTCACTTGTGCTTGCCATGATGCCTGTCTGTGTCTGGCTGCGCTGCAGGCGTTATCATACACTAACGTTAAACATTAAATGAAACGAAAGGTGTGGGGTGGGTGGTGGGGGGGGGGGGGGGGGGTTCCGCGGACCACGACGTTCCGAACCGTGTGCCGAACCGTGGGGGCTGATCCGTATGGGTCACGGATTATCCGTGATCCGTGCCAGCCCTAATTTTTACAGTCCATTTTTATTACCAAATTCCATCATGATTCCGTCCGTTTTTTCCGTTTTGCGGAAATCATATGGCCGTACATGAGTGTCATTTCCCGCTGCACTCCCAACCCTCTGTGCTGTGCAGCTGTCAAACCACACAAGTAGCTGCCTGAAAGTGACATCATACCACTGATGCCCCAAATGGATGAGTGAAATAGCCTATGGCGCCGCCTACTGTCAATCTCCAATGTTGTTGCGGTCGTTCTACAGCGGCCCCTCCATGCTAGCTTGCTGGTGTTTTGGTCATGCGAGTGACGAGCCAGCGGTAAGCTCCACCAATCAGATAATATAACACTAGAGTGTAGCCGGTTTCACCAATCAGAAGTAATGTGTTAATAAGAGAGTCCCACCCTGATCAACTGACTTGGTCCAGCTCAACTGACTTGGTCCAGCTCAACTGACTTGGTCCAGCTCAACTGACTTGCTTTTGAACAATAGATTTTGAACCATTAGATTATGTCATTATGACCTGCTTTTGAACCATTAGATTATGTCATTGGGACAATGAAATGGAAACCCGGGCCACAACTAGGAAGACATCTGAATAATATTGCAGCTGAATTCTAAAAACCACAAATGCGATGATTTCACTCGCACTTTCACCAGCATTAGATTTGTATTGTTGGGAGCTTGAAAAGACACGTCCCTCCCTGGCCTGCATAATACTCCAGTAACTTGGAAATCAAAATCAATCAAAATAGCAAAGAGAAAACTAACACACAGAACAGACAGAGGCAGAGTCACAAAATGAAGAGTATCGTCCTTTGGCCTGTTTGTGACAACTTGTTGCATCATGCCTCCAAAGTCACTGAGATTTGGTCTTGGGTCCACTAGGACCTGTGGGAGCTGTATGAACAGATGGAGCCAAGTGTTGCTCACTACAGTTAGAAGGTGTGTGTGTGTCTGTCTGTCTGTCTGTCTGTCAGAGGTGTGTGTGTGTGTGTGTGTGTCTGTCTGTCTGTCAGAGAGAGGTCTGTCTGTCTGTCTGTCTGTGTGTGTGTGTGTGTGTTTGTGTGTGTTTGTGTGTGTGTGTGTGTGTGTGTGTGTGTGTGTGTGTGTGTGTTCTCTGCAAAGGGGGTTTCTACGCCTTGAGGGGATATTCTTGGCCCGGCCTCGGAATGTCGAATCCCCTAAAAGTCACTAGAGTAGAGCAGTGCGTGTTGTCCTCTGGCCTCCTAAAGGTCACTAGAGTAGAGCAGTGCGTGTTGTCCTCTGGCCTCCTAAAAGTCACTAGAGTAGAGCAGTGCGTGTTGTCCTCTGGCCTCCTAAAAGTCACTAGAGTAGAGCAGTGCGTGTTGTCCTCTGGCCTCCTAAAAGTCACTAGAGTAGAGCAGTGCGTGTTGTCCTCTGGCCTCCTAAAAGTCACTAGAGTAGAGCAGTGCGTGTTGTCCTCTGGCCTCCTAAAAGTCACTAGAGTAGAGCAGTGCGTGTTGTCCTCTGGCCTCCTAAAAGTCACTAGAGTAGAGCAGTGCGTGTTGTCCTCTGGCCTCCTAAAAGTCACTAGAGTAGAGCAGTGCGTGTTGTCCTCTGGCCTCCTAAAAGTCACTAGAGTAGAGCAGTGCGTGTTGTCCTCTGGCCTCCTAAAAGTCACTAGAGTAGAGCAGTGCGTGTTGTCCTCTGGCCTCCTAAAAGTCACTAGAGTAGAGCAGTGCGTGTTGTCCTCTGGTCTCCTAAAAGTCACTAGAGTAGAGCAGTGCGTGTTGTCCTCTGGCCTCCTAAAAGTCACTAGAGTAGAGCAGTGCGTGTTGTCCTCTGGCCTCCTAAAAGTCACTAGAGTAGAGCAGTGCGTGTTGTCCTCTGGTCTCCTAAAAGTCACTAGAGTAGAGCAGTGCGTGTTGTCCTCTGGCCTCCTAAAAGTCACTAGAGTAGAGCAGTGCGTGTTGTCCTCTGGCCTCCTAAAAGTCACTAGAGTAGAGCAGTGCGTGTTGTCCTCTGACCTCCTAAAAGTCACTAGAGTAGAGCAGTGCGTGTTGTCCTCTGGCCTCCTAAAAGTCACTAGAGTAGAGCAGTGCGTGTTGTCCTCTGGTCTCCTCAAAGTCACTAGAGTAGAGCAGTGCGTGTTGTCCTCTGGCCTCAAGCTGCCCTGATACTTCCCTTATCCTCGTCTTGGTTCCGTCCAAGTTACCTCTTATGTTGTGGTTTTCCCAGAATTCTGCCACTTGTTTGCTCACTAGGGGTGGGGGAAAAAATCCATACACCATAGTATCGCGATATTTTGACTGACGATATTCTATCGATATTTGGACGCCAAGTATCGATATTGCAAAAAAAAAAAAAAAAAAAATTGCAGGCCACATGCCATGCCAGGCCACCGGGCTGCTATAAACTTTAGTTCCAAGGCCAGCAGTAAACAAACGGTACCATCTTTTCATTATATTTTAACAGTAACAGTTTTGTCATAACAGTAATTTACAAATTCCCCAGTTACTGAATGGGCTGCACAAGATGTTTTGTGCAAGTGAAGTGAAATTGCATTGTTCAAAAAACGACCCAAGTAGTCCACACACACATCCAGTTAAGGTGGACTGTAAGTAGACTGTAACAAACAGTTCAGTTTGTCAGGTGCATGCAACTATGACATGACTTTATGAAAGTTGTTGGTCTGTCTACTTGACAGTGTTGCTGCAATAAAATGGTTGAAGTCAGATGTACAGACTGGAAAATTGTTCTTATATAAACCAGATGTTGACAAGGTTTTCCTTTGGGGACATCATTTGCAGTTGAAAAAGTAAGAAATCGCAATATATCGAAATATCGCAATATTCAATATATCGCAATATTCAATATATCGCAATATCGCAATACTATCGTATCGTGACTCAAGTATCATTTTAGTATCGTATCGTGGGCATCTGGTGATTCCCACCCCTATTGCTCACTGCATCATTCCATTTGTGTTATTTCAGTTTTGATGTCTTTACTTTTGTTCTAAAATGTGGGGGAAGGAGACTTTGACTGGTTGTGTATTTGTACCTTTGGTTGTTAATTTCCTAGGTGATCCATTATTTCCCAGGAGATACTTGGACACCATTGATCCAGGGCTCAAGTAGGGCTGAAAAGACAAGTTTTCAATGAATAGGTGACAGGCATTGAATGACTACTACCTGCCAGACCATGCTTTGTACCTTCTGATGGCTAAATGTTTCCAAACAATGTCTCTCCGAGGTGGAGCAACATTGCAGCAGTAGTGTGGCAAGCATGCATCTGTTGAACGTCACACCTCGTTCAAGTTTGGGTGGTGGTTTGGGGCAGCGCTTCTCCTCCACAGTCCAGACTGAGTAGCTTTAGTTCCAGGAATGTTGGAACTTGGTCATACTTTGACTCCAGTGTTTGGTAAATATACAGTAGCACACATGCCTGACAGTGTACACACAAATAGACACAGTACAGTCTCTCTCTCACACACACACACACATACACACACGTATTCCCTGACTTATCAAGGCACTGTGACCAACAACTGAAATGTTGTGTGTGTGTGTGTGTGTGTGTGTGTTTGTTTACAAGTTCAGGAGACTTAACTGTTCTTTTTCAATGTCAGCCAGCCTCAACCCCCTTTCTATAAACACTTGTCTTTAGGGAGACCCCCTGCCCCCCCAATAAAAGTCTATATTTAGGTCCATCTCCCTGAGCCGTCTGTCCCTTCAGACTAGAGTCTGTCAGTCTGTCCAATCCCCTGTCATGTTTATAGCCACTAAATCAGGCCGGGCCCGGAGTTTCCTCAAAGGCAGAGGAGAGTGCCAGAGCTCTGTGGAGATGTGCTGGTGGCCTGGGCCCCACCCCGCCACTGATGGGAAGTTAGTCAGCCTTGTCGGCGGCATTTTCAGGCCCATTCTACACGTTGAATCGCCATCGGTGAGAGAAATCACTCTGATAAATGTGATTGGCTGGTCAGCTGCTAGCGAAGCAGACAGCAGTGCAGGAGAAGAGAGGGCACGCCATGCACAAAACGCTTGACTCATAACAATGACATGCCTTTGGGAAAGCCTCTTGAATCTGTCGCTGCATGAGATCATGATATTCATTACATTCCTCATTAATACTATGTTTGATTACCGTGATTATTGCTGCTGCTGCACAGAGCGCGGTTTGCTTGTTTATTCAAGTTTATTAAAACTGAACGTGTCACGTGTCCAAATTGCACCAAACTCTGTTGGCTAATGACATTTTCCCTCCACTCACACGTTTGTCTACACCAGTGCTTCTCAAAGTGGGGTCCTTGAAGGGGTTCCAGAGGGTCCCCAGCAAAAAGGGGGAATCATTTATTTTCACTGTAATTCCATCCATAAGTTACACAATGGACAGAATGGACAGACTATTTTGGTCATGGGTTTTATACACTTTCTGTAATAAAACACCCAACAGCAAAAATCTTATCAGATGGGGGACCCTGCGACCAAATCTTATCATATAGGGGTCCGTGGTCTAATTTGTGTCAGTTGAGAGGTCCTTGACGTGAAAAGGTTTGAGAACCACTGGTCTACACATAAGGAGGAAATGTTACTGGATTATCTGGAAGATGCCCGGCTAAAACCTGTTGCTAGCTAGAGAGAGAGAGCGAGAGAGACTTTGAGAAGTGTGTGTGAAAGATGCAGTATTTTAAAGAATGTGACATTGTAACTTTCTCTCCCCTCATTCTGTCACTTTATCTCCGTTTCTCTCACTGCCGTTTGATCTTTTGATCTTTTTCTCCCTTGCAGTAGGTGACAGTTTGTGACAATTTGCAGTTATTATTGCACAGTGATTTTTTTTTTTTGGGCTACTACTAATGTCATTATTTTCTCTCACTCCAACCCCTCTTGCCCATCTCTCTCCATCCCTCTCTCCTCCATCTAGCTGGCCCCTCCCCCAGCTGGAGCCCAGTCAGATCAGGTTGATAGTGTACCAAGACTGCGAGCGCCGCGGCAGAAATGTCCTCTTCGACTCCAATGCCAAAAAGAGGGTCGCAGAGGAAAGCCCCATCACTGTGAGTGCCACAGCCCAGCCCTGCTCTGTGCATAGTAATGGAGAGACAGTTGGTTCCAGGCATTCTTATAATTCCAGGGGAGTTAATACATCTTCAGGTCCTTAAAAAATCATTCTAAATCTAAATGTAAGGCCTTTTAAAGTATAAAGATCATCCAGTTACTGGTGGTCTTGCTTTGCAAGGAAAGGCTTCTTTGCACTGCATGTTCACTTTTTGATTAGTACAGAGCAGATTTGATAGTGCAATTCCTTTACTAAACGCAATTGGATTTAATGCCAATTAACAAGTATTTTCCTTTTGTACTTTCTCTTACTCTGTTTTAGAGCCTGTGTTCATTTGAAAATGGGGAGGTTTTGCCAACTTTGTTTCTTTATTTTGGTGTTTATATTGTTTATTTAATTGTGTTAAAGGTAGCAGTAAAAAGGTCTTCAAAAAGTCTGAAATATGACAGGGACTGGTGTTTTGCTTAGCGAGTAGGCCAAGGTTTTTTTTTTTTTTTTTTACAGATTATAAAAGTGCAGATTGTGAGATTTCAAATTATGTGATACATTGAAATCTGAAAATAGTCGAAGAAGATACTTATTATACTTATTTGAATGTTCGGACTCCTAAAAGCAACATTCAGAGAAAATCTCCCTGGAAGTTGGTGAACAAGTATTTACTGTAAAACTCGTTATTGAGTGTGAAGTGAAAAACAACAACACACCTTTATCTTGATTTGGACGGTTTCATGGTTGCCTACTTGTTACCCCTTTCAAGCGACCATGTCACCATTTGGCTTTCTGAAAACTGCACAAAACGTCAAAAAAATACAACTAGAACATAAATTCGTACAAAACATCAAGAAAATACAACTAGAACATAAATTCATACAAAACACCTAAAAAATACAACTAGAACATAAATTCATACAAAACACCAAAAAAATACAACTAGAACATAAATTCGTACAAAACACCTAAAAAAAAATACAACTAGAACATAAATTCATACAAAACACCTAAAAAATACAACTAGAACATTAGGGCTGGGTTCAAAAAATCGATTCTCCGATTTTTAATCGATTTTCATTTTAATCCTCGATTATCGATTCATATGTCCAGAGATCGATTTTTTTTTTATTAATTTTTTTTTTTTTTTTTTTTTTTACTAAACAGGCTAAAATATTGTGCTGTGTGTGGTAGTTGACACATAGTTTCAAGTTGACGTTTAATTATGTTTGTAGTTGAAACAAAAACAAATACTCTAGGCTACATGAATGGAAATGTTTGATCATTATTAATATCTACTTTTAGAAATTATATAGGCTGAAATCAAATCACTGTGCATAATTGTGAAAGTGTCTTTATTGACAGATGAAAAGGCTGTTATTTACCCTTTGTCACCACGTGGTGAGTAAATATATGTGTAACTAAAACCATTAAAATTGACAACAGTTCTGCAACTTTTTTCCCCATGTATCTACTTGGCTGGTTGGAAACCCCTGTGTTACATAACTGGACAGTCATGTAATTCAGGGTACAGCTCAAAAACCACGTTTTGGTATCACTAACCAAATCAATATTGAAAATTGATCGAATCGGAATCGAATCGAATCGAATCGAAATTAATCGATTCGCAACCTTGTGAATCGGAATCGAATCGATTCTTGAAATTTGAACCAATACCCAGCTCTATAGAACATACATTTGTACAAAACACCTAAAAATACAACTAGAACATAAATTCATACAAAACACCTAAAAAAATACAACTAGAAAATTAATTCATACAAAACACCTAAAAAATATAACTAGAAAATAAATTGACACAAATGTGAAATGACATGAGGAGTGAGACAGGGTGGAGGCATGATAAACAACAGAGGTCACGTGACTGATTCGAACACATGATGTTAAGCGTACATACTGTGTACCATATCCCGCTTATCCACTGCCAGCAACACCTAACCAGGGGATCAATTGTGGAAGGCAGTGAATGTGTCCTGTGGGAGAGGCTGGCTGTCTTCCTGACTCTGTGTGTTGTATATTGTAGCGGTTTGACCAGTCTTGTACTGTATGTTGTTAAGTCTAGTCACAACCCCACAAAGGAAACATGTATTAAATAAAACATGAACCCTTAATTAATCATTAAACCAGCATGAGACACAAGACAAATAATTCACACAACACCAGGCAGCTCAAATGCAATAATGTGTATTAGAAAAAACCCCTTATGTGATCAACAGTTCAGTTCAGTCCGTTCCAAGTTCCATGTTCATTTAAACCAGCGCATAAATCCAAGCCGGGCTTTCCCAGACACCGTTTTCATTGGAATCCCAGTCCACATGAAACGGAGTCCACTTCGGGATTTCCCGGCTCCCTGCATGAACAAACACGGAAATACTAAGCCAGCAGTTTGAAGACAAAATACAAACACCACAAAATGAAGCAACCAGTCAAATAAATTAGTCAAAAAGGATCAGCGTGCCATTTTGGCTGACTCACGTTTGCAATAGAAGAGGAGTATACTTGGGAGAGTCTCTGAAGATTCGGGTCCGCTGGTGTTAGATGAGATGACACCTGGCCACACGGATTTAACCTAGCACACCGCCTGGTTCGGCCAACGAAGCCCAACAGTGCAGACGGGGTTCAACTCCTGCGACCGCTCCCGGCTCCTCGTCAAAGGCATCTGACTCCATATTGTTTTCCAGGCATTATAAAGGGACGTGGCAACGTAATGGGCTGGACTTGGGTAAGTCAGCGTAGCGTCATTTTACTGGCTGATAACACCAATGGGTGCGTGTGTGGTGTGTGTGACAGCAATGATGCTGGAAACGTCATTCATAAATGATTAGCATTTTGGGCGATCGCCACACTCCTCCCCCCTTGCAAAAAGAAACTTGTAGAGTTTCAGAGGACTATCAGGTTTTCCTCTTCCACAGTATCAGCTTCATTTGCTGAGGGGTTGTACCTAGGATCACGTTGTGCTTGTGCTTCCCATTTTCCAGGTGAACCGGATGGAGAAACAGGTGTCGCATCTGTGAATCCTAAAAACTCCTCGTCCTCCGTCTCCTCTTCAAAAATCTCCCTCAGCTGCTGGCGTTGCTGCTCTTCCAGTTGCTGAGCATTTGGGAGGCAGGAAGACGAAACAGGTGGTGCATCAGTGAATCCTAAAAATTCCTCATCCTCAGTTTCCTCTTCAAAAATCTCCCTCAGCTGCTGGCGTTGCTGCTCTTCCAGTTGCTGAGCATTTGGGAGGCAGGAAGACGAAACAGGTGGTGCATCAGTGAATCCTAAAAATTCCTCATCCTCAGTTTCCTCTTCAAAAATCTCCCTCAGCCGCTGGCGTTGCTGCTCTTCCAGCTGCTGAGCAGTTGGATAGCAAGGTTTGAGGCGGGAAATGTGGGCAACCCGTCTGTCTTCTCCACTATCCTCCAGAACGATGTCGTAGTTCAGAGGACCAACCTGCCGAATGACGCGGTAGGGGCCCTGCCACTTCGGAGCCAGCTTTGCAGTGAAAGACTTTTCAGCTTTTGAAAAGGGGTGGGCACGTAGCCAGACTCGAGCCTTCTCCTCCAAATCCATATCTCGGCGATGTTTGTCATAGTTCCTTTTCTGTCGCTTACGGGCCAGAGAAAGGTTCCTTGTGACAAATGTCTTCAGATCATCGAGCTGTGAGAGGTTTGGATAAGCTGGTGAATCAGGCATAACATCTTGGGGTTGCAACAGTACATCCAGTGGTCCCCGGAGTGGCCGGTGGAGGTTGAGTTCAGCCGGGGTCACTCCTGTAGACTCCTGCACTGCAGAGTTCAGGGCAAACCTGAACTCCGAGAGATGTTTGTCCCAGTGCTTATGGCTCGAGCCCACGTAGGAGGCTATCATGGTCTTTAAGGTGCGATTCACTCGCTCAGTTAGGTTTGTCTGAGGATGATAGGCAGATGTAAGCTTGTGTAACACCTGCCATGATTTGCAGGTGGCTTGGAAAATGGAGGAGACAAATTGGGAACCTCGGTCAGAGAGGACATAATCTGGTATGCCCCAGCGTGTGAAAATCTCCTGGGTGAGGATGCGAGAGATGGACTCTGCTGTAGCTTTTCTTAACGGGAAGAGCTCCACCCACCTGGTGTAGTAATCCACAAACACCAGTAAGTAGAGATTCCTGTTGGAGCTCCTTGGGAAGGGACCCATCAGATCCATCCCCAGCATTTCCCAGGGGCGAGACACCACAGTCTGTTGGAGTTTTCCTGCTGGCTTGCGGCTTTCGGGCTTGTAAAGTTGGCAGACTTGGCAGTTTGTCACATACTTCTTAACATCCCAGCTTAGTTTTGGCCAATAAACAAGACTTTGCATCCTGCGGTAGGTCTTGTACCTTCCTAGGTGGCCGGAAAGAGGGTCTTGATGGAATAAGGCCAGAAGCTGCGATCGAAGGCCCTCAGGTATGTATATCTGGTATATGGTTTTATATGGCAACTTTACAACCCGGTAGATTAGATCCTCCAAGATGGTGAAAGTGACATTGGTGTTCAACTGTTTCTCCCCTTTCTCAACAATGTCTTGGTATAGAGTTTTACACTCAACATCTTCCTGCTGGGCTTTCCACACTGCTTCAATGGAGATGGGTAGGTCCTTTGGAGTCTCCAGCCTGGCCGACACAATAGAGGCACAGATGGGACCGTTAGTAGCCTCATTATAGTCAGCTGGAGCTCTAGACAGGGCATCTGGCACAGTGTTATATTTACCCTTTCTGTACTCCACAGTGAAGGTGAACTCCTGGAGCTTGAGAGCCCATCGGATGAGTCGGGTGCTAGGTTTGGTGGTCTTGAACACCCATAGGAGTGAAGAATGGTCCGTTACCACCGTAAAAAGGCGTCCCTCCAAGTAAACTCTCCACTTCTCCACAGCCCAAACCACAGCCAGACATTCAAGTTCTGTAGCAGAGTAGTTTCTTTCCGCTGGGTTGAGACTACGACTGCCATACGCCAGGATTTCTTCATCGCCTAGTTCTGTTCGTTGAACCAGTACGGCACCAAGTCCCACCTCACTGGCATCCGTGTAAACTAGGAACGGGAGATTGAAGTCTGGATGTCCCAAGATAGGGGAACTCATCAAGTGTTCTTTAAGTGTGTCAAAGGCAGCTTGGCATTCAGGTGACCAACAGAACTTTACTCCCTTCCTCTTCAGGGCATTAAGAGGCTCTGCAGTCTTGGAGAAATTTGGCACAAACCGATGATACCATCCTGCCATACCCAGGAACCGTTAAAGTGCCTTTCGGTTCCTAGGCACAGGAAAGTTTTGGACAGCCTCGGTTTTCTCTGGGTCCACCTGAACCCCGTCTGCAGAAACAATATGTCCAAGGAATTTCAGGGAGGTACGGAAGAATTTGCTCTTCTTCACATTTACTGTGAGGCCTGCCTGCCTGAGCTTGTCCATGATGGCTTGGACGTCCTCAAAATGTTGTTGCCAAGAATTTGAATATATAATGATGTCATCCAGGTAGACAAAGGCGATGCATCTCTTGAGTTCTCCCAAGACCGTATCCATTAGCCTTTGGAAAGTGGTAGGAGCATTCTTCAAACCAAAAGGCATGACCTTGAACTGAAAGAGCCCGTATGGACAGATGAAAGCAGTCCTAGCCCGGGACTCTGGCTCCATCTCCACTTGCCAGTATCCACTGTTCAGATCCAGAGCAGAGAAGACTGTGGCTCCAGCAAGGGACTTGAGTATTTCCTGGATGGTAGGGATGGGATAAGCGTCAGTGTGTGTTTTATGATTTGGTTTTCTGTAGTCCACACAGAATCTGGGTTTGCCATTTTTCCTAGGGACGATGACCACTGGTGAAGCCCATGGTGAAGATGAAGGTTCGATTACTTTGCTTTCCAACATTTCATCTAGCAGCTCTTTTAACACCTTCTGCTTTGGTGGAGAGAGACGGTAAGGCTTCTGTTTTATGGGCATGTCATCAGTGAGAAATATTTGGTGTTTGAGAAACCCAGTGCGTCCTACTTTGGTGGTACAGACATTGTTATTGTATTGTAGCATTACCATAAGCCTCTCTTTCATTTCTCCTTCCAGATGTGAATCCTGTGCTGCCTTTTCCAAGAGGTCAGACACTTCTGGCAAAAGAGGCTCTATGCTCCAAGGTGTATTTGCCAGAAAGAGAGCAACATGGTTGCTAGGCTCCCCCTCCCTTGGTGCGCTGGACTCATTGCTGAGGAAGTGGTATCTCCCCGTCTGTCCACGAAACCAATATGATCCTCCTGCAACATCAATTTGCATCCCACTGAAAAACACAAAGTCCAGCCCCAGCACCACAGAGAATGCGAGTGCTTGTGGTGATAGCACAACCATGGGTACTGACCATGTTTTCCCATGCAGACATATCTCCACTTCAGTCCATCCTAGAGGGTGCTCCGGTTTACCATTGGCCAGGTATAATGGCAGGCCTGTCCACGGGTTAAGTTTGCCTTCTGATGACATATTGCTGTTCCATATTTGCTCATTAACCAATGTATATGATGAACCAGTGTCCAAGATGGCCGTTCCTTTCCAGGAACCAATCATAAGCGGCACCTTCAACTGCTGCGGTAGTGGACTGCCGAAGGCAGACGTGGTGTTGTGTCCATAAGCAGGCGTGAAGGATTGGACAGGAAGTGAAGCCATTGATGTATTTTCTGCTGGACCAAGTGCACTTGCAGAGGGTTGATTCCTCCCCTCACTCCATGACTGCTGCGGTTGGCCCTGTGCTGTGGTTTGAGGTCTGTACTTTTTGTTCTGGTTAAAGCTTGGACATGCATAAGGAGGATGACTGCCTTTACACCTCCAACAAAACACCTGAGAAGTGCTGGGTTGTGCTGAGGTTGAAGAATGTGATGGCTGTGGGAGGGTTTGGGTTGAGTCCCCTTTGTCTTTTTGTTTGCTTGGTTGTTTTTTCCGCTGGTCATATTGTGTTTGGCTGACTTTGTCTTTTTCCAGTTGCTGTCCCAATCTGACCAGCTCCTCCACCGTTTTCACCCTACTTCGCAGTTGGCTGGCCATACGAGGATTGATGTTCCTCAGGATGAGCTTCATCACAGCTTCTTCTGTGATGTCCGGTTTCCAACGGCGGCACAGAGAACGATACATGAAAGCAAAGTCCCTGATACTCTCATCTTCAGCTTGAACTCGTGTCCGCACTCTTTCTGCCAGCTCATCCTCATAATCTTCTGACAGGAAAGCAGAGAGAAATTTGGACTCAAAGTCTGTCCAGGAATGTATGGTTGTACGTGCTACATCCCACCAGTCCCTTGCCGTTCCATACAGCACATTCCTGAGGGTTACCATCAACTCCTCATTTGTGAGTGAATTAAGCAACAGAAAATCTTTACATTTCTCTAAGTACAACAGTGGGTCTGTGCTGTCCTCCATCCTGCCGAAGGTAGGGAACTGTAACTTGATGGGACATTTCGACACAAATCTGCCTCCCAAGTCTGCTGAAATCGGACAGTCATTAAGTGAAGACAGTGGACTCCCTGTTGACCCAGTAATCATTGTTGACTGCAAGCGTTGCCGCTGGGGAAATGTTTGATCATTTTCAGGAACAGTTTGAGATGAAGCATCGCACGGTGCAGCTACACAAAAAGTTTTATTTTTCATAACAGACACATCATTGACCATGCCTTCAAGATGTTGGGAGCATTTCAAAACATCAGTTTGTAGGCACTCAACACTCTGAGCCATGGGACTTAGGACCTCTTTAATGTCCTCCACTAGCTCTGTATGATGGTGTTTCAACCTCCAGTTCATGTCAGCTTTTAACTGATCTTGCATGTAATTAAATTGTTTGTCCATTGTTGTCTTTAACTGTTGAAATTGACTATCACAGTATTTAGTGATTTCCCTTGAAAATTCAGATAAAGCCAGCTTGACCTCCTCCTTGTGGCTGCTCTGTTCATTTGCAAATGCCTGAATTTTCCCATGTAATTTTGCATACAACGTTTCCTGTGCTGATAGCAAGAGCTCTGGAGTACTGGTATCGGGGGAAACAGCACCATCTGGTGGCAAATGAAGCAAAGGCATTGTGAGGTCTGCAACTCCAGTGAACTCCATGTCCAACAGTGAATAATTGGATGTTGCTGAATCAGAGATTTGTTGAGGTTCATTGGTGTTTGTTGAGCTTTGTTGAGAATGAGATCCCATTAACACACCACTATCCAACACAGCACTCCCAGTAGCAGGTCCTGTCCTGCTTTGCTCTGTGCCAATCCCAAAGAGCTCATCCAGTGTTGAAGCCATTTTCTTTTCCAGTGTAGAAGCCATTTTGTCTGTCATTTTTTCCTCCTTTAATTTTTTGGTAAACCTCCTGGTTTATTTTATTTATTTTTCCACAATTCAAGTTTGTGAATTCCAGTTTCTCTGGGTTCTTTGACATTGGGCGCCATTTATTTATGTAGCGGTTTGACCAGTCTTGTACTGTATGTTGTTAAGTCTAGTCACAACCCCACAAAGGAAACATGTATTAAATAAAACATGAACCCTTAATTAATCATTAAACCAGCATGAGACACAAGACAAATAATTCACACAACACCAGGCAGCTCAAATGCAATAATGTGTATTAGAAAAAACCCCTTATGTGATCAACAG